>NC_081553.1:45417858-45598732 GCF_963082655.1 Stomoxys calcitrans | reverse complement strand
CGTATTTTTTCCGCACTAATGAGAATGTTTGGAAGAGTTCCATTATTGTTCCAACATGTGGTTGTGTTTAGAAATGCAAAACTGCAGCATATAAATTGCATAGCTAGACATAATCCAGTACAGTATTCAATAAACTTTTCAATCAAGCTTACAATAAAATTGTAGAAAAATGAAGTTCCTACTTATTTGCTTCACATTGGTTATAGCCATGGTTACCATGATAAAGGCTGAAGATTGTGCTTACACTTGTCCTACGACAAAGGAAGAAATGTGTGGAAGGTACGACAATGGCAAGTTAGAAACATTTGGCAACAGATGCCATATGGAACAAACAAGCTGCGAAGTGAAACAAAGTAAGTTACGGCCTTATTCAGAAAACTTAATGAACTTTTAAAATAGGTTTTCTTGAAAGTTCCATAAAGGACATCTGTCAAGTAAAACCTAATTCAAATCTACATTAAGTTTTGGGAATACCAGTTCTGGTATTTGAAACAAATTCTTTAAATATTTGTTTTCTATATTTACAGAAATTTCTTTTGCCTATAGCGGTAAATGTTTATCCTAATCATTTGTTGAATTTCTCAATTTCATGTGGATCATTTTTAAGTTGTATGAATATTGCTATGCAAATGAATTATTAATAAAGTTGTTGAAATACCATATAAAGTGAAAGCCGTTTATAGCACAATGGAGAGACATCAAACCACATATCTTCCGTAAGTTTCCGTAATTCTTTCATCAAAGCAACATTATTGAGTCATCAGGCTTATAACCCTCAAACAAGTAAAAATGTGCTGAGTTCGCCAGGATTCACTAATAGAAGGTTAGCTCACATGCGAAAACATAAAGTACATAGACCCCATGAACATCATTAAGGATGTCAAATCTGCCAATTAAAAATTTTATCTAATATGAGAAAACGTCAACAAAGAATGAATGTAAAAAGAGAACTCAATGCCAAGTACTGCCAGAAATTCAAAAAAAAAGGATGTCGGCTGCTCGCTCGGCTTATCCTTATTCAGCGAATCCTGCGTCGGACCGAATTTAATGAGAAAATGTCTACAAATGAACTTTGTTGAAGACATACCCCAGCCAAATAATTATAAGTGCATTGTGTAAAGTTGCGGTAGGTGAGGTTGAAAAGAGGGTATAGATATTGATCCTCTCCATGACAACTTTAGCCAGCAATTGGCTTGTTGTGCGCTCTAAATACTAAAAAAGTAGCCTCGAACAAGTAAAAGCGTGCTAAGTTTGGCCGGGCCGAATCTTATATACCCCCCATCATGGATCGCATTTGTCGATTTCTTTTTTCGGTATCTCTTTTTTTAAACAAACAAAGGATAAAAGAAAAGAATTTCCATTCAATTGGAGCTACCTCAGGCTATGGACCGATTCATACCATACTTGACACAGTTGTTGACGGTCAAACCAAAGCACTTCGTGCGAAATTTCAGCCAATTCGGATAATAATTGCGCCCTCTAAAAGCTCATGAAGTCAAGATCCCAGAACGATTTATATGACAGTTATGTCAGATTGTTGACAGAATTCGATCATACTTAAAATAGTTGCTGAAAATCATAACCAAACACGTAATTTCAGCCAAATCGGATAGGTATTGCGCCCTCTAGAGGCTCGAGAAGTCAAGACCACAGATCGGTTTTTATGACAGCTACGTTAGGTTATGGGCTAATTTCAACTAAATTAAGCACAGTTTTTGGAAATCATAATAAAACACCTAATGCGAAACTTCAGCCAAATCGGTTAAAAATAGCGCCCTCCAGAGGCTCAAGAAGTCAAGATCTATGAATGGTTTATATGGCAGTTTTATTAAAACATGGACCGAAATGGCCCATTTAAAATCCCAACCGACCTACACTAACAGGAAGTATTTCTCCAAAACTTCAGGCACCTAGCTTTATTCTCTCGAAAGTTAGCATGCTTTCGACAGACGGACGGACGAGATGATCATGTCCGTCTGTCGATAAGGTAAGAATGTCGAGATCAAAAATATTCGTATATACTTTCCTGGGTCTCAGATCAATATTTCGATGTGTTACAAACGTAGTATTAGTATTAGTATTAGTATTAGTATTAGTATTAGTATTAGTATTAGTATTAGTATTAGTATTAGTATTAGTATTAGTATTAGTATTAGTATTAGTATTAGTATTAGTATTAGTATTAGTATTAGTATTAGTATTAGTATTAGTATTAGTATTAGTATTAGTATTAGTATTAGTATTAGTATTAGTATTAGTATTAGTATTAGTATTAGTATTAGTATTAGTATTAGTATTAGTATTAGTATTAGTATTAGTATTAGTATTAGTATTAGTATTAGTATTAGTATTAGTATTAGTATTAGTATTAGTATTAGTATTAGTATTAGTATTAGTATTAGTATTAGTATTAGTATTAGTATTAGTATTAGTATTAGTATTAGTATTAGTATTAGTATTAGTATTAGTATTAGTATTAGTATTAGTATTAGTATTAGTATTAGTATTAGTATTAGTATTAGTATTAGTATTAGTATTAGTATTAGTATTTGTATTAGTATTAGTATTAGTATTAGTATTAGTATTAGTATTAGTATTAGTATTAGTATTAGTATTAGTATTAGTATTAGTATTAGTATTAGTATTAGTATTAGTATTAGTATTAGTATTAGTATTAGTATTAGTATTAGTATTAGTATTAGTATTAGTATTAGTATTAGTATTAGTATTAGTATTAGTATTAGTATTAGTATTAGTATTAGTATTAGTATTAGTATTAGTATTAGTATTAGTATTAGTATTAGTATTAGTATTAGTATTAGTATTAGTATTAGTATTAGTATTAGTATTAGTATTAGTATTAGTATTAGTATTAGTATTAGTATTAGTATTAGTATTAGTATTAGTATTAGTATTAGTATTAGTATTAGTATTAGTATTAGTATTAGTATTAGTATTAGTATTAGTATTAGTATTAGTATTAGTATTAGTATTAGTATTAGTATTAGTATTAGTATTAGTATTAGTATTAGTATTAGTATTAGTATTAGTATTAGTATTAGTATTAGTATTAGTATTAGTATTAGTATTAGTATTAGTATTAGTATTAGTATTAGTATTAGTATTAGTATTAGTATTAGTATTAGTATTAGTATTAGTATTAGTATTAGTATTAGTATTAGTATTAGTATTAGTATTAGTATTAGTATTAGTATTAGTATTAGTATTAGTATTAGTATTAGTATTAGTATTAGTATTAGTATTAGTATTAGTATTAGTATTAGTATTAGTATTAGTATTAGTATTAGTATTAGTATTAGTATTAGTATTAGTATTAGTATTAGTATTAGTATTAGTATTAGTATTAGTATTAGTATTAGTATTAGTATTAGTATTAGTATTAGTATTAGTATTAGTATTAGTATTAGTATTAGTACTCCCTCCACCATAGGATTCAACACACTCCTACTTGTAAAGCAATTTTGTGGTTTACCTAAGACACACTGTTGTTTTGTCCCAAAGTCAAGTAAAATATCCTTCACCAAAAGAAATGTTTCCTTAAAGAGTGAAAATTAATCATCTTTAAATAAAGTTTGCTTATCATTGTCGTGAATTTTTAATACTAGAACAAATATTTTTTTCAGTTTCCATGATGGTGGGTTCCCAAGATTGGGCCTGGCCTATTTTAACACGTTTTTATACCCTCCACCATAGGAAGGGGATACACTGATTTCGTCATTCCGTTTGTAATGCCTCGAAATATTCGTCTAAGACACCATAAAGTATATATATTCTTGATCGTCATGATATTTAAGTCGATTTAGCCATGTCTGTCCGTCCGTCTGTCTATCGAAAGCACGCTAACTTTCGAAGGAGTAAAACTAAGTACTTCAAATTGTAAATGGGCCATATCGGTCCACGTTTTGATATAGCTGCCATATTAAATGACCTTGGATTATGATTTCTTAAGCCGCTAGAGGGCGCAATTATTATCCGATTTGGCTGAAATTTAGTATGAAGCGTTTTGTTATGACTTCCAACAACTGTGAGTATGGTCTAAATCAGTTCATAACCTGATATAGCCCCCATATAAACCGAACGCGGATTTTGACTTTTTGAGCAGCTAGAGGACGCAATTATTATCCGATTTGGTCGAAATTTTGAGATGTTGAGTTGCAAAATTAGCACAGTCCTTTTTTGTCCAAAAGCAGATCAAGTTCGAAGATGGGCTATATCGGACAATAGATAGATATAACCCCATACAGAGCGATCCGCTGATTTTAGGGTCTTAGGCCCATAAAAACCACATTTATTATCCGCATTCGCTGAAATTTGGGACAGTGAGTTGTATTAGGCCCTTCGACATCATTCTTTAATTTGGCTCAGATCGGTCAAGATTTGGATATAACTGCCGTATAGACCGATCTCTCGTTTTAAGGTCTTAGGCCCATAAAAGGCGCATTTACTATCCGATGTCGCCGAAATTTGGGACAGTTAGATTGCGTAACGATGTCGAAGGGCATCCTTCCTTCGTCATTTATTGTTCGATTTCGCCGAAATTTGAGACAGTGAGTTAAGTTAGGGCCTTCGTCATCCTTCTTCTATTTGACCCAGATCAGTCCCGATTTGGATATAGCTGCCATATAGACCGATCTCTCGATTTAAGGTATTGGGACTTAAAAGCCGTATTCATTGTCTGATTTCGCCGAAATTTGGGACAGTGAGTTGTGTTAGGCCTTTCGATATTAATCTTCAATTTGACCGAGATCGATGCAGATTTGGATATGGCTGTTATATAGACCGATCTCTCGATTTAAAGTCGCGGCCCCATAAATGGCGCATTTATAATCCGATTTCGCTGAAATTAGAAACAGTGACTTATGGATTATGACGAAAGATGGTTTCCATATATACCCGAGTTGGTGGGTATCGGCGGGGCCGAACTTAACGTCATTTTACTTGTTTGTTGTTCAATTTCACTTTTTTCCACACAATAAACTCTGCTCAAGACACATTAGCTTAGTTATGAAAGACCCTTAAAGACCCTGCCTTTCATGGAATACTCCATACTTGCAAAACTAGCAGCCGTTGCATTAATTATTTCATCTCCTAATATTGATCGTTATCAATCTCAATTATTGCTTTTGTATTACTAATGGCTTTATTTTAGCAAGTCTAATAAGGCTTTTAAAGCTATGAAAACACCAAATGGAAAACAAACATTTAAAATGCGGCGATCTAAAAACATGCGTAATTTAATTAAAGGCAATTAATTTGCAATTTGTTCAGAGCCAAGGCGTACTAATCTTAAGATCAGCTCACAGTAGCACAATACGAGTAAGCACAATGTTTTCAATGTCATTAGGCTTTCTGCAAATGCAAAACAATTTTTTGTTCAACATTCCATTATCTTGAACCCATTCGAACTGTCACTTTGGTGTTTATGAGTTCTGTAAGATTTTTTCTATATTTTATTGCTTTTATTTTTTGTTTTTTTTTTTTTCTAAGTTGTTGGACATGTCATTGAATTTTTGCTCCAAATGCATTTTAAATATTTTTTATAACTTCTTTATCAGTATTTTGTGGCCAGTAAAAAAATAAGAAAAAACACACACATACATACACACACACAATGAATTGTGGTAAAATATTGTAAATTGTTGTTTAGATGCGGACCAACATGTACACAACTCTTATTTGTTTGGTGTCACATATGCTTAGAGTCAGGCAGGCGGCAGGCAGATCGCATGACAAATGATTTGCTTAGAATTTTCGCCCATGAATTCCAATGTTGTTATTTATTTGCAATAGAAAATATATAGAAATGCCATAATCGAGGTTGATCGCTTTATCGGACATCAATTATATTTTCAATTAATTGCTGGACCACACTTTGTTATCACAAAAAGTTTGCCATATATTAAGCAAATCTAAACAAGTAAAAAGGCGTTAAGTTCGGCCGGGCCGAACTTTGGATACCCACCACCTCGGGTATATACGTGAACCACCTTTCGTCAAAATCCGGTGCAAAACTCATACCTTATGTCCCATAGCAGAAATATGTATGCTTCACTTAAATCTTTGTCCCAAATTTCGGCAACATCGGACAATAAATGCGCTTTTTATGGGCCTAAGACCCCAAATCGGAGAATCGGTCTATATGACAGCTACATCCAAATCGGAGGGCTTAAGACAACGCACTGTCCCAAATTTCAGCAAAATCGGATAATAAATGTAGCTTTTATGGGCCTATGACCCTAAATCGGAGGATCGGTCTATATGGCAGCTATATCCAAATGTGAACCGATCTAAGCCAAATTGACGAAGGACGTTGTAGGGCCTAACACAACTCACTGTCCCAAATTATAGTAAAATCGGATAATAAATGTGGCTTTTATGGGTCTAAGACCCTAAATTTGAGGATCGGTCTATATGGCAGCTATATCCAAATCTGAACCGATCTGTGCCATAATGCAGAACTATGTCAAGGGGTTCAATCTAACTCGCTGTCCCAAATTGCGGCGACATCGGACAATAAATGCGCTATTTAAGGGCCCAAGACCCTGAATCGGAGGATCGGTCTATATGACAGCTATATCCAAATCTGGACCGATCTCAGCCAAATTGACGAAGGATGTCGAGAGGCCTAACACAACTCACTGTCTTCAATTTCAGCAAAATCGGATAATAAATGTGGCTTTTATGTGCCTAAGACCCTAAATCGGAGGATCGGTCTATATGGCAGCTATATCCAAATCCGGTCCGATCTGTGCCATATTGCAGAAGTATGTCGAAGGGCTTAACTTAACTCACTGTCCCAAATTTCGGCTACAGCGGACAATAAATGCACATTTTATGGGCCCAAAGCCTTAAATCGAGAGATCGGTCTATATGGCACCTATATCCAAATCTGGACCGATCTGAGCCAAATTTAAGAAAGATTCCGATGGGTCGAAGACAACTTACTCTCCCAAATTTCAGCAAAATCGGATAATAAATGTGGCTTTTATGGACCTAAGACCCTAAATCAGCGGATTGGTCTATATGGTTGCTATATCAAGCTATATATCGATATAGCCCATCTTCGAACTTAACCTGCTTACGGACAATGAATGAATCTGTGTTTCAGTTTCAGCTCAATATCTCTATTTTTAAAGACTGTAGCGTGATTTCAACAGACAGACGGATGGACTCAAGAAGTCAAGATCTAAGATAAGTTTGTATGTCTGCTATATCAAAATATGGAGCAATATGTCCCATTAACAATAGCTACCGACCAACACTAATTGGAATTATTTATGCTATATTTCAAGCAGCTTGCTTTACTACTTCAAAAGTTAGCGTGCTTTCGGCAGACAGACGGCCTGACGGACATGGCTGTATCGACTCAGAATATCGAGACTATCCAGAATATATATACTTTATAGTATCGCAGATCAATATTTCTAGGTGGTAGGTTCAGTTAGGTTTAAGTGAAAGTCATCAGGCTCACTTCAACGTTTTCGTCCATTGTGATACCACAGGAACAAAAGAAGGAAATTTCCTTCTAGTTCCTACCGTTGAACTATACAGCTCACTTTTAAAAGCCCAATAACATGCGAATATTCACATCCGCTAAATCAGACAGGTTCTCAAAGAAATGAAAACCTAATGTGGAACTCCTTCTGACTTCTAGTGCGGGACACACACAGAAGTTGTTATATAGTCTCTTCTTCTTCGATGTCCTCACAGCTTCTGCAAAAGTCGTTGCTGGCAACCTTCAGTCTGTCAGCATGTTTTCCGATTAGACAGTGACCTGTCGTGACGGACACAATAACTGAGACGTTTGTTGACAGCAAAGCGGTAGACTTCTTCATGTCTAGATTAGGCCACATATTTTTGGAATGCTTACAGCCCCCTCTATGTGACCATCTATCAATTGTTGTCCTTCGGGCCTGGTCCTGAAAACTTAGCTAACATGTCGCTAGAGGCATACCCACAGATTCCAGTATCCCTGGAATGTGTAGAGTAGTTCCTAGCCTCGCAAGCTCATCCGCTTTACAAAATTCTGGGATTTCTCTATGGCCCGGCACCCAGAACAGGTGAATTTTGAATTGTTCAGCAATCTCGTTGAGAGATCTGCGATAGTCGAGGGCGGTTTTTGTGTTATTTCTAGGCGTTACAAACTATTAAAAAGAAGGTGGGGAGAAAAAATTAAACCTTTTTAATTAGCACAGAAGTAATAGACCCCCCTTCACTGGTTAGAATTCTTCATGGGCAACTACTGAGGTAAACTACTACCGAAAAAATGACGCTCATTGAGCCTATCCACCATTTATTGGTTGCCCAAAAAGTAATTGCGGATTTTTCATATTGTCGGCGTTGACAAATTTTTTCACAGCTTGTCACTCTGTAATTGCATTATTTCTTCTGTCAGTTATCAGCTGTTATTTTAAGCTTGCTTTAGAAAAAAAGTGTAAAAAAGCATATTTGATTAAAGTTCATTCTAAGTTTTATTAAAAATTCATTTACTATCTTTTATAAAATCCGCAATTACTTTTTGGGCAACACAATATATCCCAATTTTATTGATTCAACCAGGTTGGGTTTAACATTAGTCTGATGGACTTAAAACATTTTTATTCCCACCACCATAGGATGGGGATATACTAATCTAGCCATTCCGTTTGTAACACCTAGAAATATTCGTCTAAGACCCCATAAGGTATATCATTCTTGATCATCCTGACGTTTTGAGTCCATCTAACCATGTCCGTCCGTCCGTCTGTCGAAATCACGATAGCGGACGAACGCGTAAAGCTAGCTACTTGATTTTGCACAGATACTTAATATCGATGTAAGTCGTTGAAGATTGCGAATGGGCCATATAGTTTCAGATTTAGATATTGCTCCAAAATAAACCGAACTCCCAATTTGACTTCTTGAGCTCTTACAAGCCACAATTTTCATCCGATTGGCTGAAATGTTGCATGTAGTGCTTTTTTATGACTTCCAACATATGTGTCATGTACGGTCCAAATCCGTCTATAACCCAATGTAGCTCCCATACAAACCGATCTCCCAATTTGACTTCTGGAGCCCGTATAAGCCGCAATTTTTGTCCAATTTGGCTGAAATTTTGCATGACGTATTCCGTTGTAACTACCAACAACTGTGTCTTGTACAGTCGGAATCAGTCTTTAACCTGATATAGCTCCCATATAAACCGATCTCCTGATTTGAATTCTTGAGCCCGTACAAGCCGCAATTTTTGTCCCATTTGGATAAAATTTTGCATGAAGTGTTTTGCTTTAACTTTCAACATTTGTGCCAAGTACGGTCCGAATCGGTCTATAACCTGATATAGGTCCCATATAAGCCGATTTCTCGATTTTACTTTTTGAGCCCCTTAAGAGTCCAATTTGGCTAGAAATTTTTCATGCGGTGTTCTGTTACGACTTCCAACAACTGTGCCAAGTACGGTCTAAATCGGTCTACAACTTGATATAGCTCCCATATAAACCAATCTCCCGATTTGTCTACTTGAGTCCTTACAAGGCGCAGTTTTTGTCCGATTTCGCTAAAATTTTGAACAACTGTGTCAATTATGGTCCAAGTCAATGTATAACCTGATTTAGTTCCCAAATAAACCCGTCTCTCGATCATCCTTGTTCGGTTCCTAGAAGCTTTAATCGTTGCTGGTTTGACAGAAGTTTGCTATTTAGAATAAAATTGAGCCCTTCAACAAAATTTTTTTTTACCCTCCACCATAGGATGGGGTCATACTAATTTTGTCATTCTGTTTGTAACACCACGAAATATGCGTCCGTCCGTCTGTCGAAAGCACGCTAACTTTCGAAGGAGTAAAGCTAGCCGCTTGAAATTTTGCACAAATACTTCTTATTAGTGTAGATCGGTTAGTATTGTAAATGGGCTATATCGGTCCATGTTTTGATATAGCTGCCATATAAACCGATCTTGGGTCTTGACTTCTTGAGCCTCTAGAGTGCGCTATTCTTATCCGATTTGAATGAAATTTTGCACGACGTGTTTTGTTATGATATCCCACAACTGTGCCAAGTACGGTTGAAATCGGGCCATAACTCGATATAGCTGCCATATAAACCGATCTTGGGTCTTGACTTCATGAGCCTCTAGAGTGCGCAATTCTTATCCGATTGGAATGAAATTTTGCACGACGTGTTGTGTGATGATATCCAACAACTGTGCGAAGTACGGTTGAAATCGGGCCATAACTCGATATAGCTGCCATATAAACCGATCTTGGGTCTTGACTTCTTGAGCCTCTAGAGTGCGCAATTCTTATCCGATTTGACTGAAATTTTGCACGTTATGTTTTGGTATCACTTGCAAGAACTGCCCTAGGTATGTTTTAAATCGGTTCATATTTTGATATAGCTGCCATATAAACCGATCTTGGGTCTTGACTTCCTGGGCCACTAGAGAGCGCAATTCTTGTCCGATTTGACTGAAATTTTGCACGTGGTGTTTTGGTATCACTTGCAAGAACTGCCCTAAGTATGTTTTAAATCGGTTCATATTTTGATATAGCTGCCATATAAACCGATCTTGGGTCTTGACTTCTTGAGCCTCTAGAGGGCGCAATTCTCAACCGCTTTGGCTGATATTTAGCATGAGGTGTTTTGTTACGACTTCCAATAACTGTACAAAGTATGGCGTAAATCGGTACATAACCTGATATAGCTGCCATATAAACCGATCTGGGATCTTGACTTATTGAGCCAATAGAGGGCGCAATTCTCAATCCATTTGGCTGACATTTTGCATGTGGTGTTTTGTTGTGACTTTCATTAACTGTGCTAAGTATGGCCCAAATCGGTACATTACCTTATAGAGCTGCCTCATAAACCGATCTGGGAACTTGACTTCTTGAGCCTCTAGAGTTCGCAATTCTAATCCGATTTGGCAGGAATTTTGTACAACGGCTTCTCCTACGACCTTCAACATCCGTGTCTAATATGGCCTGAATCGATTAATAGCTTGATACAGCTCCCATATAAACCTATCTCCCGATTTTGTTTCTTGAGCCCCTACAAGGCGCAATTCTTATCCGAATGAACTGAAATGTTACACAATGACTTTTACAATGTTCAGCTTTCATTTTTGGTGCGAATCGGAATATCACTTGATATTGCTCCAATAGCATAACAGTTCTTAATCAATATTCTTTGTTTGCCTACAAAGAGATACCGCGCTTAAAACTAGGCAAATGCGATCCATGGTGGAGGGTTTATAAGATTCGGCCCGGCCGAACTTAGCACGCTCTTACTTGTTTAATTTAATTTTCTGCAGAATCCAGGGTGGTGGTTTCCCAAGATTTGGTCGGTACGAACTTAGCACGCTTTTACTTGTTAATTACAAACTATGTTGCGATATATCTTATAGAGCATGTCTTATCCAACAACATTTTTTATTAAAATTACAGTACATTTCCTTATTAAGGCTCTTACGATTTCTGGCCCCAGTGCAAAGCAGTTTAAAAGAAGAAAAAAAAATTCATCCACATATTTTAAGAATTTCGTAAACATCATGTTTCAATTTCATGCCGTGTTGTGGTCATTCAACGTCAAAGAGACCGATAAGTTGTAGTGAATAAAATTCACTGAAATATTTATGAAGCACCGCATTACACGCAACATCAGGCCATAGCAACATTACAAATCTAGATGATCAGATGGACGGACGTACTCTCTGCACGTAGCCATATGCAGCACATGCTTTAATTTTTGCAACGAAATGATGGCGCTGGTACGAGACCACATCATAAATATGCATGTTTGAACAGAAACTAAAGCTTTTTAAGTTAGTTTAAAGCCATGTTGTCACTCGTTCTTGGTGCAGGAAAGACTGACTTCAATCTGATGGACAGATGTATGGTTGAATGGATGGCTCTCAATGAGTTTTAGGATTTACCGCCTTAACAACATTTGTGCTACCAAGCATTGCTACACTTTAAATTGAGACTGGCTTTTGCGCAACCGCGCCAATAATTAAGCCATTCACAAGCGAAAAAACAGATTGAGTGAGGCTTTAATAGTTGCAATAACAGAACGATCAAGCTGATGCCCTTCACAATGCATTGATTTAGACGATTTGCATAACTGAAACGACAAAGTCATTTTCATAAAACAAATTTACAAGAATTTTTATACCCTCCACTCTGGGATGGTGGTATACTAATTTCGTCATTCTGTTGGTAACACATCGAAATATTGATCTCAGACCCAACAAAACATATATATTTTTTGATCGTCTTGACATTCTTAGTCGATTAAGCAATGTCCACCCATCTGTCTGTCCATCTCTCCATCTGTCAAAACATTCGAAGGAATAAAGCTAAGCGCTTGAAATTTAGCATAAATACTTCCTATTAGTCTAGGTCGTTTGGGATTGTAAATGGGCTATATTCGTTCATGCTTTAATATATCTGCCATATAAACCGGTCTTAGATCTTGATTTTTTGAGCCTCTAGAGACGAAATTCTTATCCGATTTGTCTGAAATTTTGCAATTTGCAATAACCTGACATAGCACCCATATAAACCGATTCCACAAATGTGTCAAATACGGTTCAGATGGGTCCATAACCTGATACAGCTCCCATATAAAATGATTAAACGATTTGACTCCTTGAGCCCTTGAAAACCGCAATTTGTGTCCGAATTGGCTTAAATTTTGCATGTGGTGTTCTGTTATGACTCTCAACAACTATGCTAAGTACGTTTCAAATCGGTCTATAACCAGATATAGCTCCCATATTTTAGCAGAATCCATGGTGGCGGGTTCCCAAGATTCGGCCCGGCCGAACTTAGCATGCTTTTGCTTGTTGTCTTTGTTTTCTGTAGGAACTTTTTATTAAAATTTCATTTTTCTGTTCTGTTATGACTCTCAACAACTATGCTAAGTACGTTTCAAATCGGTCTATTACCAGATATAGCTCCCATATTTTAGCAGAATCCACGGTGGTGGGTTCCCAAGATTCGGCCCGGCCGAATCTTGTTTTCTGTAGGAACTTTTTATTAAAATTTCATTTCTATACCCACCACCGAAGGATGGGGGTATATTCATTTTGTCATTCCGTTTGCAACACATCGAAATATCCATTTCCGGCCGTAAAATGTATATATATTCTTGATCAGCGTAAAAATCTAAGACGATTTAGACATGTCCGTCCGTCTGTCCGTATGTCTGTTGAAATCACACATTTAAAGACTTAAAAATAGAGATATTGAGCTGAAACTTTGTACAAATTCTTTTTTTGTCCATAAGCAGGTTAAGTTCGAAGATGGCTATATCGGACTATATCTTCATATAGCCCCCATATAGACCGATCGGCCGATTTAGGGTCTTAGGCCCATAAAAGCCACATTTATTATGCGATTTTGCTGAAATTTGGGACAGTGAGTTGTGCTAGGCCCTTCGACATTAATCATCAATTTGGCCCAGATCGGTTCAGATTTGGATATAGCCGCCATATAGACCGATCCTACGATTTAGGGTCTTAGGTCCATAAAAGCCACATTTATTATCCGATTTTGCTGATATTTGGAACAGTGAAATATATTATGCTTTTCGCCAATCTGGCCCAGATCGGTTCAGATTTGGATACAGCTGCCATATAGACCGATCCTCCGATTAAGGGTCTTAGGCCTATAAAAGCCACATTTATGATCCGATTTTGCTGAAATTTGGGAAAGTTAGTTGTGTTAGGCCCTTAGACATCCTCCGTCAATTTGGCTGAGATCGGTTCAGATTTGGATATAGCTGCCATATAGACCGATCGGCCGATTTAGGGTCCTAGGCCCATAAAAGCCACATTTATTATCCGATTTTGATGAAATTTGGGACAGTGAGTTGTGTTAGGCCCTTCGACATCCTTCGTCAATTTGGCTCAGATCGGTTCAGATTTGAATATAGCTTCCATATAGACCGATCCTCCGATTTAGGGTCTTAGGCCCATAAAAGCCTCATTTATTATCCGATTTTGCTGAAATTTGGGAAAGTTAGTTGTGTTAGGCCCTTCGACATCCTTTGCTAATCTGGTCCAGATCGGTTGAGATTTGGATATAACTTCATATAGACCGATATCTCGGTTTAAGGTTTTGGAACCATAAACGGCGCATTTATTGTCCGATATCGCTGAAATTTGGGACAGTGAGTTGTCTTAGACCCTTCGACGTCTGTCTGCAATTTGGTCTTGATCGGTTCAGATAGCTGCCATATAGACCGATCTCTCGGTTTTAGGTATTGAGGCCATAAAATGAGCCTTTATTGTCCGATATTGCCGAAATTTGGAACAGTGCGTTGTCTTACATATAGTGTTAGCCATATAGACCGATCGGCCGATTTAGGGTCCTAGGCCCATAAAAGCCACATTTATTATCCGATTTTGCTGAAATTTGGGACAGTGAGTTGTGTTAGGCCCTTCGACATCCTTCGTCAATTTGGCTCAGATCGGTTCAGATTTGAATATAGCTTCCATATAGACCGATCCTCCGATTTAGGGTCTTAGGCCCATAAAAGCCTCATTTATTATCCGATTTTGCTGAAATTTGGGAAAGTTAGTTGTGTTAGGCCCTTCGACATCCTTTGCTAATCTGGTCCAGATCGGTTGAGATTTGGATATAACTTCATATAGACCGATATCTCGGTTTAAGGTTTTGGAACCATAAACGGCGCATTTATTGTCCGATATCGCTGAAATTTGGGACAGTGAGTTGTCTTAGACCCTTCGACGTCTGTCTGCAATTTGGTCTTGATCGGTTCAGATAGCTGCCATATAGACCGATCTCTCGGTTTTAGGTATTGAGGCCATAAAATGAGCCTTTATTGTCCGATATTGCCGAAATTTGGAACAGTGCGTTGTCTTAGGCTCTTCGACATTTTTCTGCAACTTAGCCCAAATAGGTCCAGATTTGGATATAGCTGCCATGTAGACCGATATCTCGATTTAATATCTTGGCCCATAAAGGGCGCATGTATAATCCGATTTCACTGACAAATTTGACACAGTGACTTATGTTAAGCTTTTCGACATCCCTGTCGTATATGGTTCAGATCGGTTTATTTTTAGATATAGCTTCTAAAAAGACCAATGTTTTGTAATACACAATTGAACAATGAACATATTTCGATAAAGCTGCTATGGGGCATAAGGTATTAATTTTTCACCGAATTTTGATGAAAAGTGGTTTACATATATACCCGAGGTGGTGGGTATCCAAAGTTCGGCCCGGATGAACTTTACGCCTTTTTACTTCCTAAATTTATAATTCGAAATTTAAATTGACAAGACTTAGGTTGGGTTACGTTTAGATGTTTTCATCCATTATGATACCAGAGGAACAACAGAAGGAAGACGCCTTCTATTTCCTACCATCGAACCATCCACATCGCTTTAAAAAGCTCAACAACTTGTGAATGTTCACATCCGCTAAATCAGATGGGTTCTTAAAGGAATGTTCTCAAATGAATGAATGGTGGAAATCCTTCTGACTGCCAATGCGGGACACACACACAAAAGGTTCTATAGTCTCTTCTTCCTGGATGTACTCACAGCTTCTGCAAAATGTCGTTACTGGCAACCTTCAGTCTGTTAACATGTTTTCCGATTAGACAGTGACCTGTCATTACAGACACAATGACTGAGACATCTGTCCTAGCCAGTGACAGCAAAGAGGCAGACCTCTTCAAGTCTGGTTTAGGTCACATAGTTGTGGAACCCTTACAGCCCCGTCTTTCCGACCATCAAACATTCGTTGTCCTTCGGGTCAGGTTCTGAAAACTTAGCTTACATGTCGCTAGAGGCATACCCACAGATTCCAGTATCCCTGGAATGTGTAAGGTAGTTCCTAGTCTCGCAAGCTCATCCCCTTTACAATTCCCTGGGATATCTCTGTACTTCGGCACCCAGAACAGGTGCATTTTGAACTGTTCAACCATCTCGTTGAGAAATCTGCTACAGTTCAGGGCGATTTCTGAATTCATAAATACGTTCCCCAGAGATTTAATGGCTACCTTTCTGATTGAGAATTCGTTATGACATTATATTGTAGCCATTCCACCACTTCCACTGCAGTGGTCGGGTAGCATTTTTGATATGACCAGTTGTAGAACTTTAGAAACAACCTCTTCTGGCGCTACATTATCCATTGAAGAATTTCCCATTGAAGAATTTCACCAGACATTGTCCATACATTCTCTGATTTTTGATTATATCCCATCGTAATAGGTCTCGAGAACAGAATATTCCTTAGCCTAGAGGCCTCAGATGTATCCTCCACGGGGCTGCAGAATTCCACCCAGGATTTGTTTTTTTTTTTTTTCAGCCTTATAGATGTCGCAATCTTGTGGTGCTCTTGTGGCTTTCGTCCTGTTGAAGAGTTTTCATCAGTCCTTCCTTAAACCAACCAGCTCTGGGGTCCATCATGGCGGTCGCTGTTTTCCCCTTGGCTTGACACTAGAACATGGTGACACAAGCGATTCCTTCAGAGTCTTCGTGATCCACTCGACCACAATATTTATATCCTCCGCAGTTTCAACTTCATTTTCTCGTCCAGAAGGGATAGACGTGTAGAAGTTGTGCCGAAATTTAGCCCAATCAGCCTTTCTTCTTCGAGCGACCTTGTCTGCAGTATTTTCGCCAAGGCTGAAACTAATGTAACGATGAGCAGAGAAGCTGTGATCATCCAACACTTTCCAGTCGCATATCCTTCGGATGAAAATTTAGGCGTCCAGGGTCTCAAGAAGTCAAATCGGGAGATCGGTTTATATGGGCTGATATATCAGCCAAATCGGACAAAAATTTTGTATGAGAGCTATATCAGGTTCTGGACCGATTTCGACCGTACTCTGTACAGTTATTGGAAGTCATAACAGAATACTATGTGCAAAATTTTAGCCAATTGCGGCTTCAAGGGGCTAAAGAAGTAAAATGGGAGATCGGTTTATATGGGAGCTAAATCAGGTTATAGACCGATTTGGACCGTACTTAACACAGTGGTTGGAAGTCACAACAGAACGCTATGTTAAAAATTTCACCCAAATCGGACAAAAATTGCGGGCTCAAGAAGTCAAATCGAGAGATCGGTTTATATGGGAGCTATATGAGGTTATGGACCATTTTGAACCGTACTCAACACAATTGTTGGAAGTCATAACAGAACACTACGTGCAAAATTTCAGTCAAATCGGATGAAAATTGAGGCTTCCAGGGGTTCAAGAAGTCAAATCTTGAGATCGGTTTATATGGGAGCTATATCAGGTTCTTCATCGATTTGAACCGTACTTGGCTTCGTTGTTAGGAGTCATAACAGAATACCATGTGCAAAATGTCAGTTAAATCGGATGAAAATTGAGGCTTCCAGGGGCTCAAGAAGTCAAATTGGGAGATCGGTTCATATGTAAGCTATATCCAAATCTGAACCGATATGGCCCATTGGTAATCCCCAATGACCTACATCAATATTAAGTATCTGTGCAAAACTTAAAGAGGATAGCTCTAAGCGTTCGACTGCTACCGTGATTTCGACAGATGGACGGAAATGGCTAGATCGATTCAGAATGTCGAAACGATGGCCGGGCCGAATCTTGGGTAGTCACCACCATGGATTCCAATAAAAATTTACCCATATAAAACTATGTTTGAATTTGACACCACTTTGGAGAGAAGTTTTACATGGCATAGTCCCTCACAAATGTTGCCAGCATTAGGAGGCGAAAACCACCGCTGAAAATTTTTTCTGGTGGTCTCGCCAGGATTCGAACCCAGGCGTTCAGCGTCATAGGCGGACATGCCAAACTCTGCCCAACGGTGGCTTCCTACATGGCATAGATGTTTAAAACCATAACACAAGTTTTTGCTTCAAATTTCAGCCAAATCGGATGGAAATTGAGTGTTCTGAGGGCTCAAGAATTTAAATCCGAGAATCGGTTTGTATGGGGGCTATATATATTTACAGACCAATTGGGATCATACTTGGCATGGATGGTGCAAGTTGTAACTCAAGTCTTTGTTCCAGATTTTAGCCAAATCGGATGATAGCTAATGGCTCAAGAAGTCAAATCCGGGGATCGGTTTGTATGGGTGCCATATGCAAATCTGAACCGGTATGGCCCATTTGCAATCCCCAACGACCTACATCAATAAGAAGTATCTGCGCAAAATTTCAAGCGGATAACTTTAGGTTAGGATGAAAAGAGGGTGCAGGTATTAATACGCCCCATTCCGCTATGGACATACACCTAAGCCAGTAATCGGCTTGATGTGTGCTCTAAAATTGTGCCTCCACCTAAGTGGCGGTATCTGTTAGACGGGAAAGCCGGGTAATGACAAAGGAAATGCTTCAACGTCTCATCATCTTCCTCGCATGCCCTACACATGCTTTCACTTGCCGCACCGATTTTATATAAGTGAGCTCGTAGTCCTATGTGTCCCGTTATAATACCAATAGCTATACTGACCTCCTTCTTACTTCCTTTCAGTAATAGCCTCGTCGGATGACGATCTGGATCGCCATCCTACCGACCGTTTCGCTGTTCCACAATGCTGCATGGTGATTCATCGCCCACTCCCTTATCTCGGACTGCGCCGACCCGAAAGGCATCGGTTTAACCAAGTTTATTGAGGGCAGTCCTCTGGCCTTCACCGCCAAATCGTCTGCCCTTTCGTTTCCCCTTACTCCATTATGGCCGGGCACCCAAACGATGCGGATTTTGCCATCCTCAGAAAAGGCGTTAATCTTCTTTTCACACTGCAAGACTGTTCATGACCTTACCGTCCTGGTTGTTATTGCCCTTATGGCAATTTTACTGTCGTTTAAGATGTTCACACGCGACGTCCTCGCGTTAATACCACACCACTTCACGCATTCCGTGATCGCCCGGATCTCCGCCTGCAGGACCGTGCTATGGTCAGGTAGTCTAGAACACATCTCAGTCCCTGGGTTCTCATTGTAAACCCCCAGGCCCACTCTGTCTTCTTGCTTTGATCCATCCGTGTAACATGATCTTCCAGATGACAATACATAGGTCAATATTTCGAGGTGTTGCAAACGGAATCACTAGTTTAGTATACCCCATCCTATGGTGGTGGCTATACGCGTAAAGTTATCCGTCAATCCAAGACTGATGGGGTATACTAAACTAGTCATTCCGTTTGCAACACCTCGAAATATTGACCTGTGACCCCATACAGTATATATATTGTGGAACGTCTCTGCATTCTGAGCCGATCCATCCGTCCGTCTGTGGAAAACACTCAAACTTTCGAGGTAGTAATGCTAAGCACTTGAAATTTTGCACAAATTCTTCCTACAAGTGTAGGTCTTTTGGGATTGCGAATAAGCCACATCGGTTCATATTTAGATATAGCCTTTCAAACGAAAAAGTTGACCGATAGAAACGATATGAGACTTAACTGGAAGATATTTGAGTAAGAATGTGAATTGAATATCAAAATTTGGCACCTACCCTAAAAGCCTCCTCAAAGGGAAAAGTGGTCCGATCCGAGAAGTATGGGATCCAATTGAAAGATGCTTAGGTGTAGTAAAAATGTGGCTTTCAAATACGGGAGCAAGCGTGAGAGGCGGTTGATCGAGACAATATGGGGTTCAAAGAAAACCTCATTGGAATTGGAGTATGAATCTGATACACTCAGAAAACAAAAACCTAAACTAGCATGAATTTCTACCGGGACAATTTGGGACTTAAATGAAAGTTCTTTGACAGTGGAGTTTGAATATTAGGAAACAAGTGTCAGAGATCCTCCAAATATCTCCCAGACGTAGGAATTAAATGAAAGGGACTTTGGGAGTAATGAGAAAATCTGAAATCCGAAATTGATGGCTAGTATGTGGGGCCCGCCACAAAACCCCTATAAGGGACATGCAGGCCGAACTGGACAATATCGGGCTCAAATCAAAGGACTTTAAAAATATTGTAGCGGATATAGTATGTATTTCAACAAAACATACGATAAACAAATATAGTAATGTAGGTCTGATATAGACTCATGATTCTGGACACAGGCCAGCTTTTTTTTTACAGAGAATAATGAAACACCTTTTTGTTTGTTTTCTTATCGCAATTCCCGGAATTTACTGAATGAAAGTAAACTGGGTTTCTTGATTTAAGAGTGTTGCGTGTTTTAATCTTTTGTAAACGAATATGAGCTGCGTGTTGTTTTTAATATAATTTTGGTATTTCCCTGTTATCATCGGATATATAAATGCGAGTGAGGTTTATGATCAGCCACATTCAATTCAAAATGAAATTTGCTACCGTTACCGCTCTATTAACTTGCCTCATCCTTATGGGCCATAGTTGCGTTGAGGCTCAGCGCTGTCAAACAGTTTGCCCGGAAAATTATGATCCCGTTTGTGGTTCCTTGAGACTGAGAAATGGCGCTACAATCCAATGCACCTTTTCAAATCAATGTAAATTGAATGTTCGCCGTTGCGTCCACAGGGAATGTAAGTTGGAGTGAATTGGGGATTTTGAGAGTTGGTCAGTGCAATTTAATTTTTTTTTCTCAAAATTTTTATTCCTTAGCTTGGGGAGCCCTACTTGGAAAGTGTCAGTGGCAATCAGCACAATGTAACAATTTTACTGGTTGATATGCTGTGGTAAAATCATTTCTCTAAGCTCGGATGCCCCTCTTGGAAGATTACGAACGGATTCTGCAGACAATTTTTAAAGGTTGATATGATTTTACTGTGGATTTTTGGATAAAATAAAATTTTTATAAAAAATCGTTGAGGTTGTTGAAAGAGGATTCATTTGGATCCCATAAGGTGGGTATAATTGAATTAGAACTAAGAAAATAAGATTTTTGTAAGCGGAGGAAATCAAATTGTGGATTTAAATTCGGCAGTGTCGAATTTTACATATCAACCACAACGAAGAAATTTATTATCCTATTTTATTGTAACACCAATAACAAGTAAAAGCGTGCAAAGTTCGCCCGGGCCGAATCTCGGGAATCCACTAACATGGATTCTGGTAAAAATTTATACAAACTAAATTTAGTTGAAGAGCATAATTCTATTCTATTGGGTTGCCCAAAAAGTAATTGAGGATTTTTCATATAGTCGGCGTTGACAAATTTTTTCACAGCTTGTGACTCTATAATTGCATTCTTTCTTCTGTCAGTTATCAGCTGTTACTTTTAGATTGCTTTACAAAAAAAGTGTAAAATAGTATATTTGATTAAAGTTCATTCTAAGTTTTATTAAAAATGCATTTACTTTCTTTTAAAAAATCCGCAATTACTTTTTGGGCAACCCAATACATACCAAAATTCTGGCAACCCACAAAATATTAAAGCTTCTAAGAACCGAACAAGGATAATCGAGCGACCGGTTTAAATCGGAGCTGTATCAGGTAAACAGCAACCGCCACGGCGGACCCCAGAGCTGGTTGGTCTAAGGAAGGACTGCAGAAAATTCTTCAACAGAGCGAAAGACACAAAAGCACCACCAGATTGCGATAGGTTGAACCTCTACCTCAACGAACTTGCCTCATATTTCGCTGCAAGAAATCTGAAGATATCCGCCACCAAATCGTCAGCCACATTTTTCACTACAAATACACTGAGCTGACTGTGATGGTCGATGGAGTAATTATTCCGACCATCAAGTGTCCCGAAATACTTGGCATCACATTTGACAGCTCATACACATTCTCCTCACAGGCCACAGCAATTTGCGATAAAGTCAAAAGTGGAAACAAAGTCCTCAAGTCACTTGCTGGCACAGCACTTGGGGTGCAGACAAAGAAACTTTGTTGACCACGTTCAAAGCATTTGACTGATCTGTGGTAAGTTATGCAGCGCCATTATGGTCTCTTCAGCTCTGTGATACGCAGTGGAATAATATTCAGATCTGTCGCAATGCCGACCTCCGAACTGCGTCGGGCTGTCTCCTCAGTTCTCATCAGGAGACGAAAATCCTACCAGTGCGAAGACATAACCACATGCTGTCTAAGCAATAGCTTTTGGGCTGTAATCGCAGAGACCATCCAAATCATCATCTTGTGGATAGATATCCACCGTCCAGAAGCCTTAAGGTAGATCTAGATCTAGAGTGTGAGGTTCAGCGCTACAAGAGAGTACCCATAGATCAAGCGGCATATCAAGCTGGTCTAGACAACATTCATGCAGGCACGGTAGCAGATGCGATAAATGGCTACCGGGTGAATGTAGTCCTTGGAGAATGACCGCCTTCCATTGCAAATGCAAATGCAAATTTTGGCCATGAACATTCCACTAAGGAACAGGGGCAAACTTCTCACATATCAATGAGTGCAGTCCGATTCAAGTTTTAAACTCAATGGTAAGGGGCCTCCTTGTTATAGCCGAGTCTGAATGGCGTGGCGCACTGCGACACCTCTTTGGAGAGAAGTTTTACATAGCATAGTACCTCACAAATGTTGCCAGCATTAGGAGGGGGAAAACCACCGTTGAAAATTATTTCTGGTCTCGCCAGGATTCGAACCCAGGCGTTCAGCGTCATAGGTGTCGCACTGCGACACCTCTTTGGAGAGAAGTTTTACATGGCATAGTACCTCACAAATGTTGCCAGCATTAGGAGGGGAAAACCATCGTTGAAAATTATTTCTGGTCTCGCCAGGATTCGAACCCAGGCGTTCATCGTCATAGGCGGACATGCTTACCTCTGCGCTACGGTGGCCTCCTCCGCCTTCCATTGCTCCTGAAGAATTTGATCTCCCCCGGCAAACCAGAGTAGTTCTGGCTGAATTGCGTTCCAGCAGATGCAGCCGCCTCTACTCCTACAGAGCAAGGATTGATGCCGACGTGCAAGATGTATGTCCCGATTGTAACCATGCACCGCACGATACATGTCACCCGTTTAACTATCCGGCCAGACCCACTCGACTCAGACCCAGATCCCCGTTGACGCACTTCATCTTAGTCGCAGAGTTCCTGGGTCTTGACACTCAACACAAGCAAGCAGAGGAAAGATAGAAGACAATAAACTGCTACAACAACAACAACAACAACGATTGGGACATCTATAAGGCTGAGCTAAGAAAATATAAGGGTGAGCTGAGAATGGCTCAGAAAAAATCCTCGGTAGAATTCTGTAGCTTGGTGGAGGATACATCTGAGACCTCTAGGCTAAGGAAGATTCTGTCCTCGAGACCTATTACGGTGGGGTATATTCAGAAGTCAGAGAATGTATGGACAATGTCTAGTGAGAAAAAACACTAGAACTACTCGTTGATACACATTTCCTAGGAAATTCTCCAATAGACAATGTGGCGGCAGAAGAGGTTGTTACTGGTATGCATTCATCGGAGGTTACAATCCTTTGGGCAATAAGACTCCTTTAAGTCGCCAGGACCAGATGATGTATCACCGGTTGAATTACAAGTTGTGTCTGTTAGGCTGGTTCCTTGGCTTAGGGAGATGCAGTCTGCTTGTATCAGCATGTCATATATACCTGTGGGATAGAGGGACACGAAAGTAATTTTCATTCCGAAAGCAGGAAAACCTTACCACGGGAAGGCGAACAATTTTCGTCGTATTAGCCTGTCATCCTTTATGCTGAAGACTCTTGAGAGGTTGATAGAAACATACTTTGTGGCAAAGATCCCTGGAGATCGCCTGTTGCGGCAGCACCTGGCATATAGTGAAGATAATCCACTGAAACATCCCTTCACGACCTAGTCGGTACAGAGAGGGTTCTCTCGCTGTCAAGGAATATACAGTGGTAGCATTTCGTGACATTGAAAGTGCTTTCAATAATGTAAAATAGACGTCAATTATAAAGGACTTGGAGTTTCTAGGCATCAACTCTACCATAAGAAAGTTTGTTAATGACTTACTTGCTAAAAAATGCATTGCGGCAGGCTTGGGACTTCAAGGAGGTGTACTGTCTCCTCTACTTTGGAGTATAGCCATTAACAATATAATATAGTCTCGAGAAAAAAAGGTGTAAAAGTGGTTGCGTACGCTGATGACGTGACAATTGCTGTTAGGGAAAAGTTTCACATCACTCTAGGAGCTATACTTCAGGCAGCTCTACTTGCAACAACGAAGTGGGCTACCCAAAGTGGTCTACGTGTAAATCTGTGCAAAACGAAAGTAGTTCTTTTCAGCAGGAGATGCAAGTTGCCTACAGTGGAACCTGTCTCCTTGGGAGGAGAGAATGTTCCATTTCATAGACCTGGTTCAGCTAGTTTCCATAAATAAACGAATCCTTTAATTGCTTGCTTGTGTTTTTTTATCGATATTGAATTTATTAGCATCAAGAGAGGGTAGATATACATATGAAATATTTTAAAAGAAAATCCATCAAAACAAAAGTAGGGTTATTAGGGTCCTGTCGTCTTATGTTATCGGGACCAAACTTAACGTCCTCGGGGGCAATTAGGAGAATCTCGACCACAACGTCCATCCAGAGCTCCCCATTCTACAACAAGAAAAAGGTATACCACATTTTTTCACATTTTTCTGGACAACATTTCGTAAACTTACCTTCACGGGTTGCACAACGGCGCTTTAGTAATCTGCAGAAGTTCGTAAAGGTGCAATACATATCTCGACCATTTCGTAGACGCAAGGAACCGCACACGGCGCCACCTCTTTCTTGGCATACATTTTGACAATTTTGACCAAGGACACAGAGAGGGCTTAATGTCAAAGCCAATACTAAAAGGACAATTACGAAAGCTGATTTCATTTTTTTTTTTTGATACTGCAGTAGCAACAGTAGTGTGCATCTACTAAAATTTACATCTAATTTATACCCCAATGGATAAGATTATATTTAAAATTGCCTTCAGTATAAATAGCGCAAATGTGAAACATTCACCTTTGTTTAATTGAACAACACCCAATGATGACAGGTGTATGTTCTGTAGCCTTAACATTTCTTGGAATATTTTTATAGGTCAGATGCAAACAGATGTGGAAGAAAGCGGACTACAATAAAGGGATAGCCAGCATTATTATCCAAGTACGGTCATTTATAAGATACAGATTTTGTGGTATTAGTTATACGAATAAATAAAAAAAAGTAAATAAATGAATACAACTGTTTTTGAGCAATAATCGAGACGATGAATGAAAATGAAGTCGAAATTTGTTGATATTATATTTGTATAAAAACAAGTAAAAGCGTGCTAAGTTCGGCCGGGCCGAATCTTATATACCCTCCACCATGGATCGCATATGTCGAGTTCTTTTGCCGGCACCTCTTCTTAGGCAAAAAAAGGATATAAGAAAAGATTTGCTCTGCTATTAGAGTGATATCAAGATATGGTCCGGTTTGGACCACAATTAAATTATATGTTGGAGACCTGTATAAAATGTCAGCCAATTCGAATAAGAATTGCGCCCTTTGTGGGCTCAAGAAGTAAAATAGAGAGATCGATTTATATGGGAGCTGTATCGGGCTATGGACCGATTCAGACCATAATAAACACGTATGTTGATGGTCATGAAAGAATCCGTCGTACAAAATTTCAGGCAAATCGGATAACAATTGCGACCTCTAGAGGCTCAAGAAGTCGAGATCCCAGATCGGTTTATATGGCAGCTATATCAGGTTGTGAACCGATTTGTACCATATTTGGCACAGTTGTTGGATATCATAACAAAATACTACGTGCCAAAACTCATTCAAATCGGATAGGAATTGCGCCCTCTAGACGCTCAAGAAGTCAAGACCCAAGATCGGTTTATATGGCAGCTATATCAGGTTATGGACCGATTTGAACCATACTTGGCACAGTTGTTGGATATCATAACAAAACACGTTGTGCAAAATTTCATTCCAATCGGATAAGAATTGCGCACTCTAGATGCTCAAGAAGTCAAGACCCAAGATCGGTTTATATGACAGCTATATCAGGTTATGGACCGATTTGAACCATACTTGGCACAGTTGTTGGATATCATAACAAAACACGTCGTGCAAAATTTCATTCCAATCGGATAAGAATTGCGCACTCTAGAGGCTCAAGAAGTCAAGACCCAAGATCGGTTTATATGACAGCTATATCAGGTTATGGACCGATTTGAACCATACTTGGCACAGTTGTTGGATGTCATAACAAAACACTTGGTGCAAAATTTTATCCCAATCGGATAAGAATTGCGCACTCTAGAGGCTCAAGAAGTCAAGACCCAAGATCGGTTTATATGACAGCTATATCAGGTTATGGACCGATTTGAACCATACTTGGCACAGTTGTTGGATGTCATAACAAAACACTTGGTGCAAAATTTTATCCCAATCGGATAAGAATTGCGCCCTCTAGAGGCTCAAGAAGTCAAGATCCAAGATCGGTTTATATGGCAGCTATATCAGGTTATGGACCGATTTGAACCATACTTATTACAGTTGTTGGATGTGACAACAAAACACGTCGTGCAAAATTTCATCCCAATCGGATAATAATTGCGCACTCTAGAGGCTCAAGAAGTCAAGACCCAAGATCGGTTTATATGGCAGCTATATCAAAACATGGACCGATATGGCCCATTTACAATACCAACCGACCTACACCAATAGGAAGTATTTGTGCAAAATTTCAAGCGCCTAGCTTTACTCCTTCGGAAGTTAGCGTGCTTTCGACAGACAGACGGACGGACGGACGGACGGACGGACGGACGGACGGACGGACGGACATGGCTAGATCGACATAAAATGTCACGACGATCAAGAATATATATACTTTATGGGGTCTCAGACGAATATTTCGAGTAGTTACAAACAGAATGACGAAATTAGTATACCCCCCATCTTATGGTGGAGGGTATAAAAACAGTAAGGAATGGCAAAAGTCGGTCGGAGCCGACTATATAATACCATACACCTACACTACATTTATAAATATATATGTATTATATGAGAGATATATCTAAATCTGAACCGACTTTCAAACATATTGTTTGAACATTGTTGCTACTGCGGCCATATAAAAGTGTAAATCCGGTGATAAAAGTGTATGGGTGCTACATCCGATTTTGATGAAATCTCGCATATATGTTAAGATCAGTAACAAAACAATCAGTGCCAAATTTTGTGCAGATCGATTAGAAATTGTGTTTTTTACAGCCTAATAAGTGCAAATCGGGCGATACATATACATGGGAGCTATATCCAAATCTGAACCGATTTTGATGAAATCTTGCATGTATGTTAAAATCAGTAACAAAACAATCCGTGCCAAATTTTGTGCATATCGGTTGAAAATTGTAGCTACTACGGTCATTTAAGTGCAAATCGGGAGATACATATACATGGGAGCTATATCTAAATCTGAACCGATACTGATCAATATGTTAAGATCAGTAGCAACAAAATTCGTGCTAAATTTTGTGCAGATCGGTTGAAAATTGTAGCTACTATTGGGTTGCCCAAAAAGTAATTGCGGATTTTTCATATAGTCGGCGTTGACAAATTTTTTCACAGCTTGTGACTCTGTAATTGCATTCTTTCTTCTGCCAGTTATCAGCTGTTACTTTTAGCTTGCTTTAGAGAAAAGTGTAAAAAAAGTATATTTGATTAAAGTTCATTCTAAGTTTTATTAAAAATGCATTTACTTTATTTTAAAAAATCCGCAATTACTTTTTGGGCAACCCAATACAACCATTTAAGTGCAAATCGGGCGATACATATATGGGAGCTATGTCTAAATCGGAATTGATTCTGATGAAATCTTGCAGATATGCTAAGATCAGCAACAAAAGAATCTGTGCTAAATTTTGCGCAGATCGATTCATATATATGGGAGCTATATCTAAATCTGAACCGATTTTTACTAAAATCAATAGCGTTCGTCCTTGGGTCAAAAAAGTGATATGTGCAAAATTTCGTGATGACTGGACAACAAATACGACCTACTAAATTGAATCAGAAAGTGATTCTGAGTCGATCGGTATTCAAATTTAATTTTCATCCAAATTTAATTTTCATCCAAAATTTCATCAAAATATTTTGTTACCCCCCACCATTACTGTTGATAGGGTATTACAACTTTGAGCTTTTTTTTTTGACAACCCTAAAATTGGAATGTCTTCCTGAGTCGAGGCGTTTTATATGACACTAGCCGAACCGTTCCTGCCCATTTGTTACTGGGGCGACCTCCCATTGCTTTGACCTAATTTTTTATGTCAAATTTGTAATCTACTGCCGAATACCTTTCATTTGAGTTCCATATTGATAGGAACGTCGAATATATCTGTTTAGTGGAGTTTTGGGGTTGGGGCGGCCCGCTGGGTACTTGGATTCAAAATTTAATACGATATTCATCTTCTAGTCTCCAATACCTTTTATTTGATACCCATATTGGGCCGATCAGCCCACTTTTGGTTTTGGGTGGCGATTTTGGGGTAAAGGGGGAGGGTCCGCCCCCTTCTGATATCAACAAATTATAAAGCCTATTCCTTCTTTCAGACTAAATTAGTAATGTACTCCCGATTACCTTTAATTTGAGTCCCATATTGTCATTTTAGGGTGTTTTGGAGTTGGGGCGGCCCCCAGTTACTTGGACATAATTTTTATTATGAAATGCATACTCTACTCCTGAATACCTTTCATTTGAATCCGATATTGGCCCGATCGGTCCACTTTTATTTTTGGGTAGTACTTTTAGGGTAAGGGGGAGGGTCCGCCCCTTCTTTAAGGATTAAGGATTAAGGATCTTAGGCCCATAAAAGCCACACTTATTATCCGATTTTGTTGAAAATTGGGACAATGAGTTGTGTTAGGCCCTTCGACATCCTTCTTTAATTTGGCCCAGATAGGTCCAGATTTGGATATAGCTGCCATACAGACCGGTCTCTCGTGTTAATGTTTTGGGCCCATAAAAAGCGCATTTATTGTCCGATATCGTCGAAATTTGGGACAGTGAGTTGTGTTAGGCTCTTCGACATTTTTCTGCAACTTAGCCTAAATCGGTCCAGATTTAGATATAGCTGCCACATAGACCGATCGCTCGTGTTAATGTTTTGGGCCCATTAAAGGCGCATTTATTATCCGATTTCGCCGAAATTTGGGACATTGAGTTGTGTTAGGCTCTTTGACATGTTTCTGCAACTTCGCCCAAAACGGTCCAGATTTGGATATAGCTTCCATGTATATGTATCTCCCCATTTGCACTTAAATGGCCGTAGTAGCTACAGGTTTTAACCGATCTGCACAAAATTTGGCACGAATTGTTTTGTTACTAATCTTAGTATGTCCGCAAAATTTCATCAAAATCGGTTCAGATTTGGATATAGCTCGCATGTATATGTATCGCCCGATTTGCACTTATTAGGCTGTAGTAATCACAATTTGTAACCGATCTGCACAAAATTTGGCACAGATTGTTTTGTTGCCGATCTTAACATATCTGCGAGATTTCATCAAAATCGGATGTAGCCCCCATACACTTTTATCGCCATATTTGCACTTATATGGCCGCAGTAGCAACAATTTTCAAACGATCTGTTTGAAAGTTGATTCAGATTTAGATATAGCTCTCATATACATATATATTTGTATATTGTCCGAATTTATAATTGTAGGGTAGGTGTAGGGTATTATGTAGTTTTTTTATACAAATATATTATCAACAAATATCGACTTCATTTTCATTCATCGTCCCGAGTGTTATTCGAAAGCAGTTTTATTTATTCGTATAGCTAATACAACAAAATTTTTATCTTATAAATGACCGTACTTGGATAATAATGCTGGCTATCCCTTTATTGTAGTGCGCTTTCTTCCACATCTGTTTGCATCTGACCCATAAAAATATTCCAAGAAATGTTAAGGCTAAAGAACATACACCTGTTATCATTGGCTGTTGTTCAATTAAACAAAGCAGAATGTTTCACCTTTGCGCTATTTATACTGAAGGCAATATTAAATATAATATTTTCCATTGGGGTATAAATTAGATGTAAATTTTTGTAGATGCACACTACTGTTGCTACTGCAGTATCAAAAAAAAATGAAATCAGCTTTCGTAATCGTCCTTTTAGTATTGGCTTTGACATTAAGCCCTCTTTGTGTCCTTGGTCAAAATTGTCAAAATGTATGCCAAGAAAGAGGTGGCGCCGTGTGCGGTTCCTTACGTCTACGAAATGGTCGAGATATGTATTGCACCTTTACGAACTTCTGCAGATTACTAAAGCGCCGTTGTGCAACCCGTGAAGGTAAGTTTACGAAATGTTGTCTGGAAAAATGTGAAAAAATGTGGTATACCTCTTTCTTGTTGTAGAATGGGGAGCTCTGGATGGACGTTGTGGTCGAGATTCTCCTAATTGCCCCCGAGGACGTTAAGTTTGGTCACATTAACATATGACGACAGGACCTTAATAACCCTACTTTTGTTTTGATGGATTTTCTTTTAAAATATTTCATATGTATATCTACTCTTTCTTGATACTAATAAATTCAATATCGATAAACAAACCGGGCCCGCTCCACTGCGCCTCCTTTTACTTTATATGGAACAAAATTAACCTTTGAATATTTATGCGGAGTAGCCGCAAATGCGGCCACGGGCAGTCAGCGATTTTCGAGAGGAGAGTCTCAGTGAGGAGTCAGGTGGCACTGGCTCTTAATTAAATACTGAGTGCCAATGATACTCGAGATGACAAGACGAGTTATTGGCGCCTTCAAATAACCAATGGCCAACATCAGCCCAGCTTTTCCCTAATGGGCTATGACAGAATATTTGTTCCACTAGCCGAACGTAGAATAGCGTTCCAAGCGCCTTGATCTTCTACGCTCATTCTAAAATCTCTGACACCAAGTTTCTAGGTGTCTCCCACAACTTGATGTTTCCATTGGGCTTTTGGTCTTCCCGGTGGTGTTTGCCTTCAAAAGACTTTTTTGCTGTAGCTCCTCATTCATTCTGACAACATAACCTAGCCAACGCAGCCGTTGTATTTTGAATCGTGTAACTATGCTATCGTTGTCATACAGCTCGTAGTTCATACGTCGCCTATATTATCCGTTAACGCAAACTGGTCCATATATTTTACGAAGAATCTTTCTCTCAAATACTCCAAGCACTGCCTCATCTGCTGTCACAAGTACCCATGCTTCAGAACCATATAACAATAAGGGTAGTATCAGTGTCATGTAAAGTGTAGTCTTCGTCCGTCGAAAGGTGGCCATGTTTCTAACTGCTTACTTAGTCCAAAGTAGCATCTGTTTGCCAGTATCATTCTTCGCTTTATCTCAAAACTGGTGTCATTCGTTTCGGTTACGGCGGTGCGGAGGTAGATAAAGTTACTGACTATCTCAAAGTTGTGGTTCCCAACTTTCACCATTTTCTTTATCTGCTCGGTTGTGCAAGGTATTTTGGGAGTTGAAACCATCCTTTTCGTCTTATCTCCATTTACTGCCAGACTTATTTTCACTGACTCTCTTTGGATTCTTTCAAAGCCAGCAGTTACTACTTTCGGTAACCGAACTATGATGTCGATGTCATCGTCATAGGCGAGTAGCATGTGTTCTCTTGTGATTAGTATGCCATATCTATTCACATCTCCTTGGGGTATGGGCCCTAAAAACTATGAATATCGAGATCCACTCCCTTTAAGACCTAAACTGTCATGGTGAGCATGAAAGGTATTCAAGAGTATAGTACGATTCCCATATTTAAAATTGAGTCCAAGTAATTGGGGGGCCGCCCCGACCCCAAAACCCACCAAATTGGTTTATTGGACGATAATGACAATATGGGGCTCGAATGAATGGTATTCGCGACTAGATTACGAATATGGTCAGGAAGCAGGTATAGGCTGTGTAATTTTTTGATGTTAGAGGGGGGCGGGCCCTCCCCCGTTACCCAAAAAACGCCACCCAAGATCAAAATTGACCGATAGGGACAATATGGGTATCAAATGAAAGATATTGGAAAGTAGAAATCAAATGTGGTATAAAATCTTGGGTTCAAGTATCCAAGGGGTAGCCCAAGCCCGAAAACTGCTCCAAATAGAAAGGTATTCGGGAGTAGACTACGAATATGACATAAAAAACGAGGTCCAAGTTGTTGATAGTCGCCCCATCCCCGATAAGCTCCCCAAATGGGAATACTACTCAATTATAGCTTGATGAAACTCAAATGATAGGCATTTGAGAGCAGATTAAACTTTGTATCCAAGAACCTAGGTGGTGTTTTACCTCCTTAAATCGCCTCTAATAGGTTATTTGACCTATTAAAACAATGGGGAATCAAGTGAGTTGAGTGCGTCATTAAAATTTATGCTCAAGTGGCAGTGTGGCGCACAACCTTCATATAGACCCCCTCCACCAAACGACTGTATACACCAATCATGACAATATGAGGTAAAATTAAAGGTATAAGGTTGTGTACTGCGAATCTGATATCATTATTCTGCTCATATATCTAGCGGACCACCTCACCCCAAAACGGTGATCAATTAGAATGACCTAACAGGAAACTGTGTGATTTAATCAATGTGTAGGCCGTCATAACCCCGAAATTATAACATTCAGCGTGAAAGCAGAAGTTCTGGTGCCCCTCTTAACCTTTCTGTTGAACATCGTCAAATTCAGACCATAATTGGATATAGCTGCCATATAGACCGATCTCCCGATATAGAGTATTGAGCCCAAAAAGGAGCATTTTTCTTCCGATTTGAATGAAATTTGGCACTGTCAGTTCTGGTACCCCTCTAAACCTACATAGTTATATCCAAATATGGTCCGATCTGAACCACATTTGACAGGTATTTACCCATCGCCCATCTTTAATATCAAGAGTAATGGTGTAGGGTAACAACACATTTTTATGAAAATTAAAAATAAATGATTTTTTTTATTTTTTATACAAATAACATCAACAAATGTCGACTTCATTTTCATTCATCTTCATATGATGGTTACTCAAAAGCAGTTGTATTTATTTATTTACTCGTATTCCCAGTACAAAAACATTTTTTTTTATAAATTGCCGTACTTGGATAATAAAGCATGCTATCCCTGTACTGTATTCCGCTTTCTTCCACATCTGTTGCATCAGACCTATAAAAACAATCAGAGAAATTTTATGGGTTAAGTACATACACCTGTTATCATTGGGAACTGCGTAATTAAGCAAAGATGAATGTTATGTTAGTCATAACTTTTGCGTTAGCCACTTTCCTAGAATAATTAAGTAGGATCTTTCCTGTACATTTTTGTAAACTCACACTTCAGTTGCAGGTGCAGAACCCAAAAAAATTTAAATCAGCTTTCGTAATTTTTTTATACCCACCACCGAAGGATGGGGGTATATTCATTTTGTCATTCCGTTTGCAACACATCGAAATATCCATTTCCGACCCTATAAAGTATATATATTCTTGATCAGCGTAAAAATCTAAGACGATCTAGCCATGTCCGTCCGTCTGTCCGTCTGTCTGTTGAAATCACGCTACAGTCTTTAAAAATAGAGATATTGAGCTGAAATTTTGCACAGATTCTTTTTTTGTCCATAAGCAGGTTAAGTTCGAAGATGGGCTATATCGGACTATATCTTGATATAGCCCCCATATAGACCGATCCGCCGATTTAGGGTCTTAGGCCCATAAAAGCCACATTTATTATCCGATTTTGTTGAAATTTGGGACAGTGAGTTGTGTTAGGCCCTTCGACATCCTTCGTTAATTTGGCTCAGATCGGTCCAGATTTGGATATAGCTGCCATATAGACCGATCCTCCGATTTAGGGTCTAAGGCCCATAAAAACCACATTTATGGTCCGATTTCGCTGAAATTTGGGACAGTGAGTTGTGTAAGGCCCATCGACATCCTTCGTTAATTTGGCTCAGATCGGTCCAGATTTGGATATAGCTGCCATATAGATCGATCTTCCGATTTATGGTGTAAGGCCCAAAATAGCCACATTCATTATCCGATTTTGCTGAAATTTGGGACAGTGAGTTGTGTTAGGACCTTTGACATATTTCTTCAATTTGGTCCAGATCGGTTCAAATTTGGATATAGCTGCCATATAGACCGATTTCTTGATTTATGGTTTTAGGCCCATAAAATGCTCATTTATTGCCCGATGTCCCCGAAATTTGGAACAGTGAGTTAAGTTAAGCCCCTTGACATACTTCTGTAATATCACACAGATCGGTCCAGATTTGGATATAGCTGCCATATAGACCGATATCTAGGTTTTAGGTTTTGGGGCCATAAAAGACGCATTTATTGTCCGATGTCGCTGAAATTTGAGACAGTGAGTTTGGTTAGGCTCTTCGACGTCCTTCTTCAATTTTGCACAGATCGGTCCAGATTTGAATATAGCTGCCATATAGACCGATCTCTGGATTTAAGGTTTAGGGCCCATCAAAGAGGCATTTATTGTTCGATTTCGCGGAAATTTGGGACAGTGCTTAGTGTTAGGCTCTTCGACATGTTTATGCAACTTGGCCCAAATCGGTCCAGATTTGGATATAGCTGCCATGTAGACCGATATCTCGATTTAAAGTCTTGGCCCCATAAAAGGCGCATTTATAATCCGATTTTACTGAAATTTGACACAGTGACTTATGTTCGGCTTTTCGACATCCGTGTCGTATATAGTTCAGATCGGTATGAGGTATATGAGTATAAGGTATGAAATTTTCACCGAATTTTAATGAAAGGTGGTTTACATATATACCCGAGGTGGTGGGTATCCAAAGTTCGGCCCGGCCGAACTTAACGCCTTTTTACTTGTTTAGTATTGGCCTTGACATTAAGCCCTCTTTGTGTCCTTGGTCAAAATTGTCAAAATGTATGCCAAGAAAGCGGTGGCGCCGTGTGTGGTTCCTTACGTCTACGAAATGGTCGAGATATGTATTGCACCTTTATGAACTTCTGCAGATTACTAAAGCGCCGTTGTGCAACCCGTGAAGGTTAGTTTACGAAATGTTGTCTGGAAAAATGTGAAAAAATTTGTTTACCTTCTTTTTGTTGTAGAATGGAGTGCTCTGGATGGACGTTGTGGTCGAGATGCTTCTAATTGCCCATCAGGACGTTAAGATAGGTCACCATAATATAAGACTGCAGTACGTTAATGAACTTCTTTTGGTTTTGATTTCCTTTAAAATATATGTATATCCACTCTTCTCGTGATTCTAATAAATTAAATATCCAAAAACATACGCAAGCAAGCTATTGCAGAATTCGTAAAGGATTGGGTTTGAATAGTAAGTTTTTTTGACTTTTCATTTTTGGAAAATATCTAAAAATATTCGGTCGGGTTGAAAATATTCGGTCGTGCCAAAAATATTTGGCCGAAAATATTCGGTCGGGTCGAATATATTCGGTCGGGCCTAATCTTATATACCCTCAACCAAGGATCGCATTTGTCAAGTTCTTTGGCCGACATCTCTTTAAAGGCAAACAGAGGATAATGATAAGAACTGTGTCCTATATGGGATCAAGAAGTAAAATTAGGAGATGGGCTTATGTGGCAGCTATATCAAGTTATCAACGGATTTTGCCCATACTTAGCACAGTTGTTGAAAGTCATAACAAAATACCTCATACAAAATGTTAGCCAAATCGGAGAAGCATTGCGGCGTCTAGAGGCTCAAAATATGAAAATCCCAGATCGGTAGCTATATCAGGTTATGAACAGATTTTCACCGTACTCAACACAGTTGTTGAAAGTCATAACAAAACACCTAATGCTAAGTTTTTGCCAAATCGGATAACAATTGCAACCTGATCCTGAGCCAAGAGGCTGAAGAAGTCAAGATCCGAGATCGGTTTATATGGCAGCTATAAATCAAAACATGGACCGATATGGCCCTTTTACAATTTCAACGGACCTTCACTAATACGAAGTATTTCCGCTAAATTTCAAGCGCCAAGCTTTATTCCTTCGCTAGTTTTCGTGCTTTCGACAAAGGGACAGACCGACTGACATAGCTAAATCGACCTACAATGTCAAGAAGATCAAAAATATATATACTATGTTGGATCTCCAATCCATATTTCGATGTGTTACAAACGGAATGACAAGATTAGTATACCCCCATCCTATGGTGGAGAGCATTACAATTTTGTTTTGGAATAAGAAACTTTTATTTTAATACATAACAATCTTAGGAACCCACCACCATGGATTCTGCTAAAATTTACCCAACCGTTTCCAGAGTCTCAAGACGTCCAATCGGGAGAGCTATATCAGGTTATAGACCTTGTTGAACCATACTTGGCACGACTGGTGGTGGTCGTAACAGAACACTGTGTACAAACTTTCAGTCCAATCGGATGATAATTACGGCTTCCAGGAGCTCAAAAAATAAAGTCGAACGACCACATTACTTGGAAGCTATACTCAAATCTGAACCAATATGGCGTATTTGCAATCCCCAACAACCTATAAGAAGTAATGCAAATTTGCGCATGAACTTTCCATTAAGGAACAGTTTAAGTTCAATGGGAAAGGATCCACTTTTTATAGCCGACTTTAAACGGCATGACGCAGTGCGATACATCTTTGAAAACAAGTTTCTACATGGCTACCATACTGTTTTTATACCCACCACTAATTTGTCATTCCGTTTGTAACACTTCGAAATATAAATTTCCGACCCTAAAGTCTTTAAAAATAGAGATTTTGAGCTGAAACTTTGCACAGATTCTTTTTTATACCCACCACCGAAGGATGGGGGTATATTCATTTTGTCATTCCGTTTGCAACACATCGAAATATCCATTTCCGACCCTATAAAGTATATATATTCTTGATCAGCATGAAAATCTAAGACGATCTAGACATGTCCGTCCGTCTGTCCGTCTGTCTGTTGAAATCACGCTACAGCCTTTAAAAATAGAGATATTGAGCTAAAATTTTGCACAGATTCTTTTTTTTGTCCATAAGCAGGTTAAGTTCGAAGATGGGCTATATCGGACTATATCTTGATATAGCCCCCATATAGACCGATCCTCCGATTTAGGGTCTTAGGGCCATAAAAGCCACATTTATTATCCGATTTTGCTGAAATTTGGGACAGTGAGTTTTGTTAGGCCTTTCGACTTCCTCTGTTAATTTGGCCCAGATCGGTTCAGATTTTGATATAGCTGCCATATAGACCGATCCTCAGATTTAGGGTCTAAGGCCCATAAAAGCCTCATTTATTATTCGATTTTGCTGAAATTTGGGACAGTGAGTTGTGTTAGACCTTTCGACTTCCTCTGTTAATTTGGCCCAGATCGGTTCAGATTTGGATATAGCTGCCATATAGACCGATCCTCCGATTTAGGGTCTAAGACCCATAAAAGCCACATTTATTAGCCGATTTTGCTGAAATTTGGGACAGTGAGTTGTGTTAGGCCCCTCAATATTCTTTTTCAATTTGGTTCAGATCGGTTCAGATTTGGATATAGCTGCCATATAGACCGATCCTCGAATTTAAGGTCATAGTCCCATAAAAGCCACATTTATTATCCGATTTTGCTGAAATTTGGGACAGTGAGTTGCGTTAGGCCCTTCGACATCCTTCGTCAATTTGGCTCTGATCGGTTCAGATTTGGATATAGCTGCCATATAGACCGATCCTACGATTTTGGGTCTTAGGCCCATAAAAGCCACATTTATTATCCGATTTTGCTGAAATTTTAGACAGGGAGTTGTGTTAGGCTCTTTGACATTATTCGCCAATTTGGCCCAGATCGGTCTAGATTTGGATATAGCTGCCATATAGACCGATCCTCGGATTTAAGGTCATAGGCCCATAAAAGCCACATTTATTATCCGATTTTGCTGAAATTTGGGACAGTGAGTTGTGTTAGTCCCTTCGACACCCTTCGTCAATTTGGCTCTGATCGGTTCAGATTTGGATATAGCTGCCATATAGACCGATCCTCAGATTTAGGGTCTAGGCCCATGAAAGCCACGTTTACTATCCGATTTTGCTGAAATTTGGGACAGTAAATTGTGTTAGGCCCTTTGATATCCCTCATCAATTTGGTGCAGATCGGACCAATTTTGGATATAGCTGCCATATAGACCGATCTCTCGATTTCAGGTTTTGGGCCCATAAAATGCTCATTTATTGTCGGATGTCGCCGAAATTTGGAACAGTGAGTTGCCTTAGGCCCTTCGACATCTTTCTTCTATGTGGCACAGATCGGTTAAGATTTGGATATAGCTGTCATATAGACCGATCTCTCTTTTTAAGGTTTTAGGCCCATAAAAGGTGCATTTATTATCCGATGTCGCCGAAATTCAAGTATACAATTTTCACCGGATTTTGATGAAAGGTGGTTTACGTATATTCCCGAGGTGGTGGGTATCCAAAGTTCGGCCCGGCCGAACTTAACGCCTTTTTACTTGTTTTTTTTTTTTTTGTCCATAAGCAGATTAAGTTCGACGATGGGCTATATCGGACTATATCTTGATATAGCCCTCATATAGGCGCATTTATTGTCCGATGTCGCCAAACTGCCCCAAAGACAGTGAGTTGTGTTAGGACCTTGAACATCTTTCTTCAATTTAGCTCAGATCGGTCTAGATTTGAATATAGCTGCCATATGGGCCCATAAAACACGCATTTATTGTACGATTTTGCTAAAATTTGGGACAGTGAGTTGTGTTAGGCCCTTCGATATTCTTCATCAGTTTGCTCCAAATCGATCCAGTATGGATATAGCTGCCATATAGACCGATCCGTCTTAGGCCCATAAAAGCCACATTTATTATCCAATTTTGCTGAAATTTGGGACAGTGAGTTGTGTTGGACCCTTCGACATCTTTCTTCAGTTTGGCTCAGATCGGTCTAGATTTGAATATAGCTGCCATATGGGCCCATAAAACACGTATTTATTGTCCGATTTCACCGAAATTTGGGATAGTGAGTTGTGTTAGGCCCTTCGAGATTCTTCATCAATTTGCTCCAGATCGGTTCAGATTTGGATATAGCTGCCATATAGACCGATCTCCCGATTTGAGGTTTTGGGCCTGTAAAAGGTGCATTTATTGTCCGATTTCGCCGAAATTTAGGACAGTAAGTTGTGTTAGGCCCTTCGACATCTTTCTTCAATTTGGTCTAGATCGGTCCAGATTGGTCCAGATTTGAATATAGCTGCCAATAGACCGATTTCTCGATTTAAGGTCTTGCGGCCATAAAATGCGCATTTATTGTCCGATGTCGCCCAAATTTGGGAAAGTTAGCTGTGTTAGGCCCTTCGACATCCTTCTTATATTTGGTCTATATCGGTCCAGATTGGTCCAGATTTGAATATAACTGCTATACAAACCGATCTCTCGATTTAAGTTTCTCGGCCCATAAAAGGCGCATTTATTGTCCCATGTCGCCGAAATTTGGGACAGTGAGATGTGTTGGGCCCTTCGACATTCTTTAATTTGACTCAGATCGGTCCACATTTGGATATAGCTTCCATAGAGACCGATCTCTCGATTTAAGGTTTTGGGGCCATAAAAGGCGCATTTATTGTCCGATTTCGCCGAATTTCGGGTCACTGAGTTGTGTTAGGCTCTTAGTGTTTAAATTTCAACGAATTCGAGCAGTTAATGCGGGTTCTATGGGCTTAAAACCACAAATCGTGAGATTGTTGACTGGCGACTACATGAAAATATGGTCCGATTTGGACGATATTTTGTTCGCGCATTCTAGGGCCATTCAATCTTCCATATGTGAACAAAATCAATATAAGAACTGACTTTTTCCAGTTTTAATAGGCTTCATCTCTAGGCCAAAGGTGAGTCCTGTGTCAAATTTGAAGACGATCAGATGAAAATTACGACCTGACTTTGTACATAAACTAACATGGACAGAAAAACAGATGGACATTCAGACGAACATAGCTTTATCGAAAATAAAGTCAGTCTGAGTCCATCGGTATACTTGGCAATGAGTCCAATGGTCTTCCTTCTGGGTTGGGTGTTACAAGAAATGCACGAAGTTATACCGTGTACCACATTAATGGTGTACGGTCTAATTATGTTAGTCTTTTTTAACACAACTATTATAATCTTCGTTGGTTGCGGTTGTGGTTAGTTGAATAATTAATCAACTTACTTAATATAAGTCTAATATCAAGTGCGTTGAAGTATTTAAAGGGTAGCGTTGCTTGCATTTGCAACTTGGCATATTGAAGAAATGCATTTCTTAGCATCATTGGCCCTTTTAATTGCCTCGGCACTTTTAGTTGGGACATCAAAAATTAATACATGTGACATAGCATGTGTGCAGAATGGTCTCCCCGTATGCGGGTATTTTGTAGCTCCAGGCATACAGAACATGAAGATATGTACTTTTGGCAATAGCTGTTTATTGGAATTACACAAATGTCGAACCAAAGAAAGTAAGTCATCAATCACAGAGAAGGTAACTTTGGTTAAATACAAAATGATTAGTTTAACAACAATTATTAATTAAAAATGCGGTCATATTTGAGTGTTCAAAACTAAAAAATAAAGCACTAATGGTGTATATGTATTTTTTTTTTTTACTTTATTTTCTTTTTTATCTTCTTTTACAGATTGGATAAGTCAGCCGGGGAAATGCACCTCGGAAATCGGTTGTAGAAATGTTAGAATAGGATAATGGATAATGGAATGCTACAATTCTGATAAACTAAACTTCTAGTATAAATAAACCAAAAACTTATTCACTATAAAGTCAATGTATTTTCATTTACTTTTTATAGCCTCCACCATAGGATGAACTTTTACTTATTTCGTCGATCCGTTTGTAACGCATCGCAATATTGAACTGAAACGCAACAAAGAACATGTTTTCCTGATCGTCTTGTTATTCTAAATTGATCTTGCCATGTCCGTCCCTCCATCAGTCCGTCAACGAATGAAGCTAGTCACTTGAAATGTTACACATCTACTTCTTATTGATGTAGGTCATTGGAGATTACAAAGGGGCCATATTGGCTCTGATTTGGATAACGCCCTTACATAAACCAATTCTTCAATATGAATCCTTGATCCATAAGAGGGCGTAATTCTTATCCGACTTTAGAAAAATTTTGCACTATTAATTCTCCTATTTTTTTGCACTATGACTTCTCCTATTATCTACCAAATACAGTCTGAATCGGTCCACAACCTGAATTAGCTCCCATATAAACCGATCCACCAGTTGCACTTGTTTTGCACAATGACTCCTGCATACTTCCCAAGTATGGTTTGAATCGGTCCACAACCTGATTTAGCACCCATATAAACCGATCACCCAATTTTACTTCTTGAGCCCCGAGAGTGAGCAATTGCTACTCATTTATTGCTTGACCGTGCGAACGACTTGACAAAAACGATCGATTCATTACGGTCGAACTTAACGCACATATACTTGTTCAATATAAACAGCAACAACAAGTAAAAGAGCACAAAGTTCTACCGTGTCCGTCATGACAAACCCAATCATTGAATCTTCTATTCTAGTCGAGGACAACCAAGCAATAGGCCTCTTCAAGTTTAGATAAGGCCACAAAATCTTGAAGCTTTAGCAGCGTCTACTAAGAACACTAGAACTCTTCCCTCTTCTAGTTGAAAGATCTCCAACAGTGGAATGTGATTTATGATTTAAGGAAACCCTTCTCCAGAGATTTAATGGATGCCTGGATGCCTGAGAGGAGGCCAACATGCCGCTGAACGCCTGGATTGGAATCCTGGCGTAAACAACAGAAAAAAATAAATAAATTTGTGTTTGTTTCTCTTTCGAGACGAGCTCAATTATCGGAGATGCAAATGGAAAAGGAAAGTCAAAGATAACAACACACACCAACCACTATGGGACGCGTTTCGTCTTTGGTTAGAAGACTTTTCAACCATATTAGGTGTTGGGTTCAAGGGTCGTGCATTGGTATGTTGCATTTGAAACGTTTTAATAGCGAAAACGTATCTATGATACAATTACCACATTAACCACTAAATAAAAACAAATAAGACAGCGTTAAGTTCGGCCTGGCCAAACTTGGGGTACCCACCACCTCCGGTATATATGTAAACACCTTTCGTCCTAATCCGGTGAAAATGCATAAGTTATGCCCCATAGCATTTACATCGAAATATGATCCGATTCGGCAATTAAGAGATCGGTCTATATGGCAGCTATATTCAAGTCTGGACTGATCGCGGCCAAATTGAAGGAGGATGTTGAGTGGCCTAACACAACTCATAGTTCTTAAAAAAATTAAATCGAATATCCCCGAAACCAGTGAAGATATTGTTGACCACCACAAGCGGACCTTTTTGTAGGAATTGTTGTGCACTATCCAGCAAAAAAAGTTTAGAAATCGAACTACAACAATGATTTGGCAGCACCAAAATATTTTCGTTATACCGAGGTGACCAATTTAGGGGCCTGCCAAAAGGCAGTCGGACAACCTAGGGCCTTGAAATTTTGCACACTATCTAGCTAACTTCAAATTCCAAAGAGATATATTTACCCGGTCAAACATGGCATATTTATACGCTGCCTGTCTGTCCATGCTAATTTGTGTAGAAATTATATATCGCAATTTTCATCCGATCGTCTTCGAATTTGGTACAGGCATATTTTTCGGCCTAGAGACGAAGCCTATTGAAATTGGTCAAAATCGGTTCAGATTTGGATATAGCTCCCATATATATGTTCATTTGTCAACAGTAGTTATTACATATTTGCTTTGCTCAAAATTTGATACGGGGATTTTAATAAGCCATCTGAAAACATCCGCTGAGGTCCATCAAAATTGGTTGAGAATTTGATATAGCTTTCACTATGTTTTTATACCCTCCACCATAAGATGGGGGGTATACTAATTTCGTCATTCTGTTTGTAACTACTCGAAATATTCGTCTGAGACCCCATAAAGTATATATATTCTTGATCGTCGTGACATTTTATGTCGATCTAGCCATGTCCGTCCGTCTGTCCGTCTGTCCGTCTGTCCGTCCGTCCGTCCGTCCGTCCGTCCGTCTGTCTGTCGAAAGCACGCTAACTTCCGAAGGAGTAAAGCTAGCCGCTTGAAATTTTGCACAAATACTTCTTATTAGTGTAGGTCGGTTGGTATTGTAAATCGGTCCATGTTTTGATATAGCTGCCATATAAACCGATCTTGGGTCTTGACTTCTTGAGCCTCTAGCGAGCGCAATTCTTATCCGATCAGAATGAAATTTTGCAAGACGTGTTTTGTTACGATATCCAACAGCTGTGCTAAGTATGGTTCAAATCGGTTCATAACCTGATATAGCTGCCATATAAACCGATCTTGGGTCTTGACTTCTTGAGCCTCTAGAGTGCGCAATTCTTATCCGATTGAAATGAAATTTTGCACGACCTGTTTTGTTATTATATCCAACAACTGTGCCAAGTATGGTTTAAATCGGTCCATAACCTGATATAGCTGCCATATAAACCGATCTTGGGTCTTGACTTCTTGAGCCTCTAGAGTGCGCAATTCTTATCCGATTGGCATAAAATTTTGCACGACGTGTTTTGTTATGATACCCAACAACTGTGCTAAGTATGGTTCAAATCGGTCCATAACCTGATATAGCTGCCATATAAACCGATCTTGGGTCTTGACTTCTTGAGCCTCTAGAGGGCACAATTCTTATCCGATTTGAATGAATTTTTGCACGAAGTATTTCGTTATGATATGCAACAACTGTGCCAAGTATGGTTGCAATCGGTCCATAACCTGACATAGCTGTCATATAAACAGATCTGAGGATTTGACTGCTTGAGCTTCTAGAGGGCGTAATTCTTATCCGATTTGGCTGAAAATTTGCATGACGTATTTTATTTTCACTTTCAACAACTGTGTCAAATAAGGTTCAAATCGGTTCATAACCTGATATAGCTGCCATATAAACCGATCTGGGATCTTGACTTCTTGACCCCTAGAGGTCGCAATTATTATCCGATATGCCTGAAATTTTGTACGACGGATCCTCTCATGACCATCAACAAACGTGTTTATTATGGTCTGAATCGGTCTATAGCCCGATACAGATTCCATATAAATCGTTCTTTCTATTTTACTTCGTGAGCCCCAATGGGCGCAATTCTTATACGAGTTGGCGGAAATTTTACACAGGTCTCCAACATATAATTTAATTGTGGTCCGAACCGGACCATATCTTGATATCGTTTTAATAGCAGAGCTACTCTCTTCTCTTATATCCTTTTTTGCCTAAGAAGAGATGCCGGGAAAAAAACTCGACAAATGCGATCCATGGTGGAGGGTATATAAGATTCGGCCCGGCCGAACTTAGCACGCTTTTACTTGTTATAAATAGGATAGGTGTAGGGTGTTATAAAGTCGGCACCGTCCGACGTTTGTCTTTCCTTACTGGTTTTTACTAGATTTTTTGAGTTTCTCCCACTGTGCGTCGGTTCTACACTATCGAGAGTACTCTCAATGTGAAGAAAAGCCATCATTGTATATTCATTGATATTGAGATATGGCAGCTTTATCAAAATCTCGACCGATCTGGGCTAAATTAAAGAAGAATGTCGAAGGGCCTAACACAACTTATTGTTCAAAATTTCGTCGAAATAGGACTATAAATGCGCCTTTTATGGGTCCAAGACCTTAAATCGAGAGATTTGTCTATATGGCAGCTATATCCAAATCTGGACCGATCTGGGAACATTGAAGAAGGATGTTGAGTGAACTAATACAACTCACTGTCTCAAATTTCAGCAAAATCGGACAGTAAATATGATTTTTATGGACCTTAGACCTTAAATCGGCAAATCGGTCTATTAGGGGAAATATATTAATATATAGTCCGATATAGCCCATCTTCGAACTTAACTTAACTTAACTGCCTATGGAGAACGAAATAATCTGTTCAAAGTTTCAGCTCAACATCTTTATATTCAAAGACTGTAGCGTGATTTCAACACACATGGCTAGATCGTCTTAGGTTTTTACAACCATCAAGAAAACATATACTTTATAGAGTCGGAAATGGATATTTCGATCGGACAAAAATTGCGGCTAATAGGGGCTCAAGAAGTCAAAAGGGGAGATCGGTTTCTATGGGAGCTATATCAGGCTAAAAACTGCTTTGGACCGTACTAGCCATAGTTGTTGGAAGTCATAACAGAACACTATCTGCGAAATTGTAGCTAAATCGGACAAAAAATGCGGCTTCCAGGGGCTCAAGAAGTCAAATCTGGAGATTGGTTTATATGGAAGCTATATCCAAATCTAAATCGATATGGCCCATTTGCAATACCCACCGACCTGCATCAATATTAAATATCTTGCAAAATTTCAAGCGGCTAGCTTTTCGCATTATCGTCATTTGTACAGACGGATTTACATTGCCAGATCGACTCGGAATATCGAGACAATCCAGAATATATATGCTTTATGTGGTCGCATATCAATATTTCGAGGTGTTACAAACGGAATGGCTAGATTGGTATACCCCCATCCTAAGGTGGTGGGTATAAAAATCCGGAGGTTTATTTATATATAAGGAATATCAATACACCGGTCGAATAAAACCAAATTTAATAAAGTCAGTTGGAAGTCAGGAGAGAAATCAATATGCAAAATTTTGCCCAATCGGTTGAAAAGTATGCCCTCTATAGGCGCAGTATATACACTAAGTGTCGGTTCACTTATATTTGTTCAATTTTGCAAAAAAAAAAATTACTTTGCCGATTGTATCGATAGAAAATATATCAATCGATATTCATAAAAAAAAAATCAAAAATCATTAGTATCGATAGTGCCATCGATATTTTGCCAGCTCTTCTTTGGAGTCTATTGTTAGCCTAATCCCAGGCTCTAGATCTACCGCTCCACTGGAAATAGTCGCAGATCATTATCCGCCTAGTGGATAACACAATTTTAGCTAACCAAGAATGACTTACCATTTCTTTCCGTAAATAACTACCTATTATGAGTTACAGAATATTCTTGTTAAGCGAAGTAATAAAACTTCCGTAATTTGTCATGATTTGTATTCTTGTTTGGATTTCCCATACCGCTTTTTATGATCATTTCTTTAAAAAAAACTTTGTAAGTGGTGTTATTCGCTCTTGATGGCAACTCATTAAAAACAAGTAAAAGCGTGTTAAGTGGGACCGGGCCGAATCTTATATACCCTCACCATAGATCGCATTTGTCGAGTTCTATTTCCGATATCTCTTTTTAGGCAAACAAAGGATAAAAGAAAAGAATTGCTATAATATTGGAGCCATATCAAGTTATGGTCCGATTCGGACAACAAATTAATTTAAAGTTGAAGACCATAGTAGAAGTCATTGTGTAAAATTTCAGCCAATTCGAGTAAGAAATGCGCCCTTTAGGGTCTCAAGAATTAGTATGCAGAGATCGGTAATACGTAATACTTTTATTAGATAGCACTTATATCCAAATTTAGTCAAATTTTAATTTTGCATACCTATTAAAATATCGAATAGAACCTTATACGATTTTCTTACGATGGTACGAAAATTCTGGCTTCTGCAGTCTTAAAAGTCGACACACAAAAAAGATATATATGGGAGTTTTATCTAAATCGATTTTGATGACATTTTACACACGTATTGGGATGTCAATTAAACCATCTCCATCTCCATTGTGGCTTCTACAGCCTTAAAATGTCATATCGGATGAAAAATATATATGGGAGCTATATCTAAATCTGGCTGATTTTTACGAAACTTTGCACACATATGAGGACGTTGAATAAAACGGGCCATGCCAAATTTTGTAAAGATCGGACCAAACTTGTGGCTTCTGCAGCCTTAAAAGGCCATATCGGATGAAAAATATATATGGGAGCTATATCTAAATCTGGACCGAATTTTATGGAACTTTGCACACATATGAGAACGTTGAATAAAATGCTCTATGCCAAATTTGGTAAGGATGGAACTAAAATTGTGGCTACTACAACCTTTATAGGTCAAATCAGACGAAAGTTATATATGGGAGCTATATCTACATCTGAACCGATTTAGATGAAATTTTGCACACATATTAGGACGTCACATGAAATATTTCATGCCAAATTTGGTAGAGATCGCACCTAAATTGCGGCTCCTACAGCTTTAAAAGGGCATATCGGATGAAAAATATATATGGGAGCTATATCTAAATCTGGACCGAATTTTATGGAACTTTGCACACATATGAGAACGTTGAATAAAATGCTCTATGCCAAATTTTGTAAGGATCGGACCAAAATTGCGGCTCCTACAGCTTTAAAAATATCGGATGAAAGATATATATATGGGAGCTATATCTAAATATGGGCCGATTTTTTTTCGAAATCAATGGCGTTTGTTCTTGGACCAAAAAAGACACTTACGAGAAATTTTGTGAAAATCGGAAAATCGAAAACAAATGCGACCTGTATTTGATTACAAGAATACATGGACAGACAGACAGACGGACATAGCTAAATCGAATCAGGAAGTGATTCTAAGCCGATCCGTATACTTATCGATGGGTCTAGCTCTTCTCCTTCTTAGCATTGGAAACAAATGCACAAATCTATAATACCCTGTACCATAGTGGTGGTGCAGGGTATAATTATGCCCACTAGTGGCTCAGTCAAGATTCGAGATCAGTTTATATGACAGCTATATCAAAACATGGATCGATATAGCCCATTTACAATCCCAACCGACCTACACGAATAAGAAGTATTTGTGCAAAATTATATGCGACTAGCTTTACTCCTTCGAAAGTTAGCGTGATTTCGACAAACAGACGGACGGTCGGAAGGACGGACAGACAGACAGACGGACGGACAGACGGACAGACAGACGGACGGACAGACAGACGGACGGACAGACGGACAGACACACAGACGGACGGACACACAGACAGACGGACATGGCTCGACTTAAAATGTCATGACGATCATAAATATATACACTTAATGGGGTCTTAGACGAATAGTTCGAGGAGTTACAAACTGAATGACGAAAATAGTATACCCCCATCCTATGGTGCAGGTACACAAATTATTTTATAAATATTTATCAATTTTTTTTTTGCTACAAATACATTGTTTAAGAAATCTGTTTCAATGCTTATTAATTGTGGTTTTGGTTAAATGGAAAATTATTCACCTTTTTAATACCCACCACCGAAAGATGGGGTATATTCATTTTGTCATTCCGTTTGCAACACATCGAAATTTCCGGCCGTAAAAAGTATATATATTCTTGATCAGCGTAAAAATCTAAGACGATCTAGACATATCCGCTACACGCTACAGTCTTTAAAAATAGAGTTATTGAGCTGAAACTTTGTACAGATTCTTTCTTTGTCCATAAGCATGTTAAGTTCGAAGATGGGCCATATCGAACTATATCCTGATATAGCTCCCATATAGACCGATCCGCCGATTTAGGGTCTTAGGCCCATAAAAGCCACATTTATAATCCGATTTTGCTGAAATTTGGGTCAGTGATTTGCGTTAGGCCCTTCGACATCCTTCGTCAATTTGGCTCAGATCGGTCCAGATTTGGATATAGCTGCCATATAGACCGATCCTCCGATTTAGGGTCTTAGGCCCATTAAAGGCAAATTTCTTATCCAATTTTGCTGGAATTTGAGATAGTGCGTTGTGTTAGGCCCCTACACAACCTCCATCAATTTGGCCCAGATCGGTTCAGATTTGGATATACCGATCCTCCGATTTAGGGTTAAAGGCCTACAAAAGCCACATTTTTTATCCGATTTTGCTGAAATTTGGGACAGTGAGTTGTGTTTGTCCCTTCGACATCCTTCGTCAATTTGGCTCAGATCGGCTCAGATTTGGATATAGCTGTCATATTGACCGTTCCTCCGATTTAGGGTTAAAGTCCAACAAAAGCCATATTTTTTATCAGATTTTGCTGAAATTTCGGAGAATGAGTTGTGTTGGACCCTTCGACATTCTTCTTCAGTTTCACGCAGATCGGTCCAGATTTGGAAATAGTTGCCATATAGACCGATCTCTTCGTTTTTAGTTATGGGGCCAGAAAAAGCGCATTTATTGTCCGATGTCGCCGCAATTTGGGACATCCTTCTTCAATTTCACTAAGATCGGTCCAGATTTGGATATAGCTGCCATATATACCTATCTCTCGATTTAATATTTTGGGCCCATAAAAAGTGCATTTATTATCCGATGATGCCGAAATTTGGGACATTGAGTTAAATTTAGCCCCTCCACATATTTCTGCAATTTGGTCTAGATCGATCAAGATTTACATATAGCTGCCATATAGACCGATATCTCGATTTAGGGTCTTGGCCCCAAAAAAGGCACATTTATAATCCGATTTAACTGAAATTTAACACATTGACTTATGTTAGGCTTTTCGACATCCATGTTGCATGTGGTTGAAATCGGTTCATTTTTAGATATTGCTACTAAAAAGGCCAATATTTTATTATACGAAATTGAACAATGACTTGTACTTATTGGGTTTTGGCCCAAATCGGATCATATTTCGATATAACTGCTTTGGGACATAAGTTATGCAATTATCACCGTATTTTGATGAAAGGTGGTTTACATATATACCCGAGGTGGTGGGTATCCAAAATTCGGCCCGGCCGAACTTAACGCCTTTTTACTTGTTTAGTATAATTCTGATATCAAGTGCTTCGAAGTATTTAAAGGGTAGCCTTGCATGAATTTGACATCGTTATTGAGAAAAATGCATTTCCTAACAACTGCAGCCATTTTAATGGCCTCTGCACTTTTGGCTGTACATGGGGCATCAAAAAGCAACAAATGTGACATAGCCTGTTTGCAGTATGTTGATCCCGTTTGCGGCTATCTTATCGATCCGAGATCAAAGAACATGAAGAGATGTACCTTTGGCAATAGCTGTTTCTTGGATTTACACAAATGTCAGACCAAAGAAAGTAAGTCATCAATCACAATAGTAACTTAGGTGAAACTATGAATTTTTATAACTGAAACAAATTAGTAATTTAAAACAGAATTATATATGAATGTCGAAATCTTCGCAACTGAAAAATGTTAATTTACTGATTTTATTTATATACAAATTTTTAATGTTATTATCATTTTATTTATCTTCTTAATCAGAGTGGACAAGTCAGCGGGGAAAATGTGAATCCGAAATCGGTTGTCAAAAAGTAAGGAAAGGATAATGGATATTTTGCAATGGAACGCCTCAATTTTGATTAACCTATTGTGCCTTTAACTGAACTTTTAATAAAACAAACATTCTCCAGATGAAGAAATTTACGATTATGTAAATTTATTTTCTTTTTCTTCTCTTCTCTTCTCTTGTTATATAAAAACAACAACTAGCTAACAAAAAGGTATTAAGTTTGGCCGGACCGAACCTTGGATACATATCACCACGGTTTCAGCTCAATATGCTCATTGTTTTTTTTTTTTTTTTTTTTTTTTTTAATTCATTTTTATTAATGCTTTCTATCTTAGTATAGATATTTACATTATTATCGACATTATTTTGTATATTATAATTACTAATGGTGCCAACCCAGTGGTTGGCCCACGTATAAAATTTATTTATGCATCATTAAAGTGGAGTTAAAAATTTACAGTAGGTCTTGCGGTGCTTTTCTTTTGAGCCGCTTAAATGTTTCAGTGTTCCTCATCAGGTTTGTTGCTATTGGGTTTGGATGTTGTTGAATTCTCAATTTATAATTTTGGAGTTGTGACAATACTTCTTCCTGGACAGTTTTTATATTTAATTCCTCGTGTAGTCGCTTATTAGTTATGTAGTATGGTGCACCTGCAATTTTGCGTAATGTTTTTGATTGTAGTTGCTGTAGTAGTTTGATTGTTGTATGTGAAGCGGTTCCCCATAGCTGGATACCGTATGTCCAGATTGGTTTTATAATGCATTTGTATATAAGTATCTTATTTTCTAAGGATAACTTGGAATTTGGTCCAATCAGAAAATTCATTTTTTGTAGTTGTATATCACAAGCTTTTCTTTTTATTTTTATGTGCGTTTTCCAAGTTAGTTTCTTGTCCAAGTATAGTCCCAGATATTTCGCCTCATTCGCCTGCGGGAGTTGGACTTCATTCATTTGAACTGGAGGGCAGTTTCCGTGGTTAAGTGTGAATGTTACGTGTATAGACTTAGTTTCATTTGGTTTTATACGCCAGTGTTTCAGCCACTCGCACAAAGTATTTAGGTAGGTTTGAAGCATATTGCTTGCTATTTGTGGATTTTTATTAACAGCTAGCACAGCGGTGTCATCAGCAAATGTACCCACCACTGCGTTCTCTGTCTGTGGTAGATCAGATGTGAACAAGATATATAAGATTGGGCCCATCACACTCCCCTGTGGTACCCCAGCTCTGACAGATTTTAAATCACTCATTTCATCGGCCTCTTGGACGAAGAACATTCTTTTTTGAATATATGATTTAATTAATAGATAGTAATTTATTGGAAGAAGTTTCCTTGCCTTGTAGAGAAGACCCTCATGCCATACCTTGTCAAAGGCTTGCGAGATGTCTAAAAATGCGGAAGTACAGTACTGCTTTGATTCAAATGCAGAATTTATGGTTTCCACTAATCTGTGGATTTGTTCAGTAGTCCCGTGATTCTTTCTAAATCCGAATTGATGATTTGGTATCAAGTTATTTTCCTCAATTATTGGCATTAATCTCTTAAGAAATAGAGATTCGAATACCTTTGAAATTATTGGCAGTAGGCTTATTGGTCGATATGATTTGACTTGATCGGATGGTTTTCCAGGTTTCTGGATCATTGTGACTTGGGCAACTTTCCATTGGGGCGGAATGAAGCAGCGCTTTAAACAGGCATTGAATATGAACGTAATGAAGTCAGTACCTTCTTTAGGGAGTTCTTTGAGTATTTTAGGGGTTATTAAGTCATAGCCAGGAGCCTTACCAGGTTTTAGAATCTTTATTGCATGTGAGACTTCGGCTTTTGAAATTTTCTTTATTGGCAGGTCAAGCTGATGAGGTTCATTTAAGAAAGTTTCCAAGCATTTGGGCGGTTCTTCCGAGCTATTTGGGGTGAAAACATCGTATAAATGATTGGCAAATGTGTAGGCTTTTTCTAAGTTGCTTTTTGTCCACGAGTTACCAGACTTTCGAATTGGGTAATTGATTTTTGGCTCATTTCTGAGTTTTTTCGTGATTTTCCATAGAGAATAGTCTGTTGACTTTGTTGGCCCAAGATTTTGGATTTCTTGTTCAATATGGTTATTATCTACGCATTTTAATAACTTTTGCAAATCTGCAGTTGCTTTATTAAGTTTTCGTTTGTTCTCTGGTGATTTTGTTTTTTGCCAACGTTTTTTCGCCTTGCGCTTTTCTTTAACTTTTCTCTGTATAAAGGCAGGGTATTTGTATGATTCTATGAAACTTTTCTTGGGTGTAGAGTTCCATGAAGCGCTCTGTATAGTTTGCACTAGGTGGTCTACGGCGTAAGAAATGTCTTGATCTGATTTTAAAGGTAAATTTTGATGTAATGTTTTGCTGACTAGGTAACGAAAATAATGCCAGTTAGTCTTATTATTGTGAAGTTTACATTTTTGATCTTGGGGTATATGCTGTGCGTGCAATGATAGAAAGACTGGTGTGTGATCAGAAGACAGATCGTGGCTTGAAAAACATTTTTCGGAGCCAGCCGAAATCCCTTTGGAAACGCAGAAATCTATAAGATCTGGGGTTTTATTCAGATCTGACGGCCAATATGTTGGAGAATATGGTGAAATAACCCGAAGATTAAGTTCTTTTATAGCCCAGTATAACTGTCGGCCTTTCGGCGTATTAAGACGTGATCCCCATATTGTGTGCTTGGCATTGTAGTCTCCACAAGCTATGAATTTGCTTCCTAATGTCTTAAAGAAATTAATATAATTTTCTTTTTTGATGGTATGTTTTGGTGGACTATAGATTGATGACACTGTTAAAGGTCCTTGCATGCTTTCTACTATGATGTTTGTTGCCTGAATTATATCGGAGCTGTAGTGGGTTCCTTGGTGATGCTTAATGGATTGCTTTATCAAGATTCCTGAACCACCACGTGCCATTCCAGATGGGTGCATAACGTGGTAAAAATCGTATTGGGGGATACAAAAGTGATGCTTGCTGGTAAAATGTGTCTCTGACACAAGAAGTATGTCTATTTGATTAGAAGACAAAAAGTTTTTCACTTCTAAGGTATGTTGTGCCAGACCGTTGGCATTCCAGAACACTATATTAAGAAAGTTCATTATTAGATTTGTGTTAATTTTGAAGTTAGACTCATAAGAAGGCTTGTCATCTGCTGCATAAGTGTTCCTAAATTGCTTAACATTTCATGTATTTCGGATACTTGCGGACTTCGATCCGTTTGAAGATTTTGTGGCTGAATTTGGGTGTTTTGTTGTGAGGTTTGCGGAAAATCTATTCTTCTAGCAGCGCTTGAATATGTGGGGTTCGTCGTCAAAGTTCGGGTTTCAGGCTGTTGACTCTCTCTCGTGTTTCTAAGAGAGGGGTAATGTTGGGAGTAAATTTGCTTATAAATTGAACATCCTTTATAATTTGCTGGGTGATTACCATTACATAAGGCGCACTTTACCTCGTCTGCCCAGTTTTTGCGTTCGCATGATTTTGATTCATGGTGTCCAGCACACTTAATGCAGACTGATTTTTTCTTGCAATATGACTTTGTATGGCCGTATTGTTGACAGTTTGAGCATTGAGGGACTATTTTCTTAGGACGCGGAGGCTCAAATCTAATAACGCATGACATAAGTTTTGTTACGGAATATATATCTTTATTGTTGGGCTTGGTGCTCAATTCGACCTCAAACAGAGGAAGCGGAACCTTTGTATAACGACTTCTTATATTCCATATATTTTTGACTTCATGTCCAAGTTGGGAGAGCTCGTTTTTCAAGTCGTCTATATTTGCTGTTGAGTGCATATTTCGCAAGATTACTTTAAATCCCCTTTCAGATTTTGGTTTGTAAGTAAAGAACTCAGTGTTTTTCTTTTCTAGTTCACCAATAATTTTTTTATAAGTTTCGTGGTCTTTTGGCATTATCTTGACCTGTTCATTTCGCAGGGTTTTTATTTCAAATTGGTTTGGAACAGTTTGTTTTAGCATGGATATTAAAGGTTGTATGTTAGCAACCTTCTCAACAAATATAGGCGGAGGTTTGTAAAGAATTTGAGGCGGATTAGAGTTGGGTTGAGACCCGTCGTCATTATCCAGATCCGCATATTGGTTGGCAGTTTGAGGAGTCTTACTCAACCAATATTTTTGGGTAGTGGCTTGTTTTTTGGTGTTATTATTAATAACATGCTCTGGGCTTTCGTTTGCTCGCTTGTTTCGTCTGACTGTTTGCCATTCGTAGGGCGATGCTACTGCACTGTTGCAGTTTTCGGAAGAATTTGGAGGTTGAGAATCAAAACGACCTATTTCTTGTTGGAGCTCTTCTTCATCTGTCTCAAATGATTCAGTTTGCTTGTTGAGTTTGAACTTTAAAGATTCAACATCTCTTTGGAGTTGACCACAAAGCCTTTCATATCTTTCATTCCTTTCAGACAGTTCGGCGTTTATCTTTTCTAGTTCTTGTAATTTGTTCAAGCGGAAAGAGCCAATGCTGTTGCGGGGGGTTAATGACCCTGTATTCATAGTGTATTTGATCTAACACCGGGTGACTCACGTCGATAATTCAGTACTAGTGTATAGCAAGGACACACACCATTTATACTACATTATCCAACCGATATAGATCTCGACAACTACTTTCAGATGCAACCCTGTTAAATAAGGTGTTGGGTAAATGCAACTCGTAGCCAGTATTTGGGTAGAAGAGAACAGCTGATACCGTCAAATTTATTGACAAAGTATACTGCTGACAGACCGTGATATTTGTCTCTGTTGTTCCTTCCAGTGGATTTTATATTAATTTATTGCCTTTGGGCTTAATTTAAAACGAAGTTAATTTGTAAATTGCGTGTCACTCACCGCCGTTTACGTCTATAATTGAGTGAAGGGGTGTTCCTGAGGAATCCAGCTCCAATACAACAACCATCCACTTACAACAAAACGCCTCCAACAGTGATGTATGTTTGTTTTTGTCGCAGCAACCAGAAACACGTCCGTCCGGTAAGAAAGGGAATTTCATAAGTGCTCATTGTGAATGACTTTAGCCTGATTTCTACACACAGATGGACAAACATAGCTAGATCATGCTGGATTTTTAAGACTTTTAAGCATGTATATTAGGTCGGGTTGGAGGACATATACATTTTCTAGTCAAAAGCCGAGAATTAGGATTTTATTTTAGATACATTGATTGTTCCGAGTTGTTTCTTAGCATGTTAAGATCGAAGATGTGATATATCGGACTATATCTTGATATAACCCCCATATAGACCGATCCGCCGCTTTAGGGTCTTAGGCCCATAAAAGCCACATTTATTATCCGATTTTGTCGAAATTTGGAACGTGAGTTGTGTTAGGCTCCTCGACATTCTTCTTCAATTTGGCTCAGATCAGTCCAAATTTGCATTTAGCTGTCATATAGACCTACCCGCCGATTTAAGGTCTTAGGCCCATAAAAGCCACATTTATTATCCGACTTTGTTGAAATTTGGTACAGTGAGTTGTGTTAGACCACTGGACATCTTTATTCAATTTGGCCCAGATCGGTCCAGATTTGGATATAGTTGCCATATGGACCGACCTATCGATATAAGGCTTTGGGCCCATAAAAGGCGCATTTATTGTTCGATGTCGCCGAAATTTGGGACAGTGAGTTGTGTTAAGCCTCTCGACATACTTCTGCAATATGGCATAAATCAATGCAGATTTGGATATAGCTGCCATATAGACCGATCTCTTGATTTAATTTTTTGAGCCCATAAAAGGCGAATTTACTGTTCGATGTTGCCGAAATTTGGGACAGTGTAAGGACCTTCGAAATCCTTCTTCAATTTGGCCCCGATCGGTCGAGATTTGTAGATAGACCGATCTCTCGATTTATGGTCTTGGGCCCATAAAAGGAGCATTTATTTTCCGATTTCGCCGAAATTTGGGACGGTGAGCTGTGTTAGGCTTTTCGGCAAATTTCTGCAATTTGGCCCATATCGGTGAAGATTTAGATATAGCTGACATATAGACCGATCTCTCGATTTAAGGTTTTGGGCCCATAAAAGGCTAATTTATTTTCCGATTTCGTCGAAATTTGGGACAGTGTATTGTGTTAAGCTCTTCGTCATTTTTCTGCAACTTGGCCCAAATCAGTCCAGATTTGGATATAGCTGCCATATAAACCGGTATCTTGATTTAAAGTCTTGGCCCCATAAAAGGCGCATTTATAATCCGATTTCACTTAAATTTGACACAGTGACTTATATTAGGCTTTTCGACATCCGTATCGTATATGGTTCAGATCGGTTTATTTTCAGATATAGCTACTAAAAAGACCAATATTTTGTTATACTCAATTAAACAATGACTTGTACTTATTGGTATTTGGTCCAAATCGGAACATATTTAGATAAAGCTGCTATGGGGCGTAAGGTATGCATTTTTTACCGGATTTTGACGAAATGTGGCTTACATATATAGGCGAGGTGGTGGGTATCCAAAGTTCGGCCCGGCCGAACTTAACGCCGTTTTATTGTGGGGGCTTTATCCAAATCTGAACCGATATTTTCCAAAATCGTCTCTAGGCCGAAAAACATTACTGATTGGATGAAAACTTCGACCTGTACTTTGTACACTAATTAACATGGACAGACGGACATAGCTAAATCGAATCAGAAAAAGATTCTGAGTCGATCGATATACTTATCAATGGGTCTATCTCTCTTTTCTTTTTGAGTGTTACAAACAAATGCACTAAGAGTTATAATACCCTGTACCACAGTAGTGGTGTAGGTTATAAATATTATTAAAATCAATTCGGAATTCCAAATTATTTACCAAACTTATAAACACGCCCTCTTATTACCCTCAGGTTCAACTATTAATCATGTATTAATCGTAGAAATAACAGATCGGCACACATGAACCAATATCGCAAAACTCACATGTTTTTCTATAAACTTCGATAATAATGCGAATGCAATAATCAAAGAGCTCTTTGATATGAAAATAAATGATTCTTAAAATCGATTTAGAAAAGTGGAAAAAAATAAGAGATTAGAGACAAAACAAATCATAAAGCATGAGTTGCCTAAAAATATGGCCAACAGACCTACCCACCCCTTAAGCCACATGTACAATTACGTTAATCCCAAATTCACACCACACTGCACTACACTCGTGTAGTTTTGTTGGCCTTTTGTCATTTTCCTCAATGGAATTATAAAAAAAACTGAAAGTATATTTACAAAAAAAAATCGGTACTTAATCGTATTGGAAATATTTACACAAGTGATTTTTGGTAGATAAAAACCAGTAAAGAAGGGCAAAAGTCGAGCGTTGCCGACTGTATTATACCCTACACCTACCCTATAAATACAATGTGGGACCTATATCCAATTCTGAACTAATTTTGATGGACCTCGGAGAGCAAATATGTTCAAACTGTAAAAACTACGATTGACAGATGACAACATTATGGCAAATTATCCAAAATCTGACGAACATATATATGGGAGCTATATCTACTTCCAAACCGATTTCGAGAAAAACTTCTCAGATAATGTAGTAGTCGTCGAGGAAAGCGTTGTGCGAAATTTTGGCAAGATTGGTCAAACAATGAGCTTGCAGTGGCTCTTGGGGTGAAGATCTGGCCATATACCTATATGACAGCTATATCTAAATCTGGCCCGATTTCTATAAAATTCACCAGTTATATTGAGAGTCATAACAAAATTCATAACAAAATTTCCACAGAATCGGTTAACTAATGAGCACTTTTTTGCAATATTTCTCAAAATCGGACCAACATATATATGAGAGCTATATCTAAATCTGAACCGATTTGCATGAATTTCGCCAGTAATATTGAGAGTCAAAAGAAAATTCCTCATAGACACTTTTCTCGAATATTGATATCAGATTTGTGCTTTACTCCCAAAGACCTTTCATTTGAGCCCCATGTGGCTATGGTCGTAAATGTGTCCCCTTTGGGGGATGTTTTTGGGGAGAGGCAGCCCCCCAAACACTTGGTCCCATATTTGGGTATCAGATTCGTATTCTACATTCAAATACCTTCAATTTAAGCCCCATACTCCCATGGTCAGTACATAAGTCCTGTTTGGGGGGTGTTTTGAGAAAGGGGTGGACCCCCAGAAAAGTGGTCCGACTTTTGGATATCAGATTCGTATTGTACTCGCAAATAACTTTCATTTGAGTCCCATATTGTCATTGTCGGTAAATATGTCCGATTTAGGGGTGTTTTGGGGGTTGGGGTGGTCCCCCTGGCACTTACTTCGACAATTGGATATCAGATTCGATTTCTTATCCTAAATATCTTTCATTTGAGTCCCATATTGTCGTGATTGGTCTAAATTTATATTTGGTAGGTTTTAGGGTGGGACGGCCCCCCTAGGTACCCCATCCGAAATTTGAATACCAATTTTTTATTTTTTGGGTACTATATGAGAGCACACAAAATTTCGCTTAAATCGCACCACCCATCTCCGAGATCTGGTGTTTCTGAAAATTAGGGTAAGGGTTAGGGTCCGCCCACCCTTCAGATATCAAAAAATTTAGTCACCTATTTTCACCACGGGATCATTATGCACCATCTGTGAAAATTTCAAGAAAATCGGTTCAGCCGTTTCTGAGTCTATAAGGAACACACAAACATACAAACAAACAAACAATTGATTTTTATATATAAGATGAGAGCTATATCTTAATCTGAACCGATTTCGATGAAATTCACCAGTAATGTGGAGAGTCGTAAAAAAATCTTTCCAGCCAAAGTTGGAGAGAATCGGTTAACAAGTGACCTTTTATTGCATTTTTACTGAAAATCGGGCGAATATATATTTTATATAAGAGAGCTATATCCCGATCAGAACCGATTTTTTCCAATTTCAATAGGCTTCGTCTCTAGGCCGAAAAACATGCCTGTACCAAATTTGAAGACGATCGGATGAAAACTGCGACCTGTACTTTGTACACAAATTAAGATGGACAGGCGGACAGACAGACAGACGGACATAGCTAAATCGAATCAGAAAGTTATTCTGAGTCGATCGGTATACTTATCAATGAGTCTATCTCTCATCCTTTTGGGTGTTACAAACTAATTCACTAAGTTATAATACCCTATACCACAGTAGTGGTGTAGGGTATAAAAACAGAATAAATTTTACTGACTCATTAAACTTTTGTACCCCACACTACTACTATGGTACAGGGTATTATAACTTAGTGAATTTGTTTGTAACACCCAGAAGGGAGAAAAATAGACCCATTGATAAGTACACCGATCGACTTAGAATCATTTTCTGATTCGATTTAGCTATATCCGTCTGTCTGGCTGTCCGTCTGATCGAAGTTCTGCATATCAAATTTAATCAAATTTTAAAATCGACGACTTAGCCAATATCGTTTAGGATATCACAAGGTCGGCTTCGCCTGACTTTAGCCCGTCGTTAATTGTTTTGTTATACTGCATTTCAAAATGACTCGGTTAAGGTGGGGTAAAGTTGGTGGTGATTTTATGCGAGCATTTATCAGCCATTGTTGTTTTGGCACAGATTTGCATTGAATTGAATTGCGTTCTTTGTAAATAACTCCATTATATTGTATTGATCCCATTGATCTGCATTAAAATTGGGCTAAGAAAATGTGAGCTAATCGACAATAGACAAAGCGTGTTTGTTTAAAAGAATAAACGGTGGGTTTTATAAAAATAGTTATCTAATTATTCACACCCTTCAACTGAGAATGGGGATTAAAGTTTGTTATTCATTTCCTATGTCAAAGTTTGATTCAGGAAAAGGTTGCGTCACACAATTGATATAAACCAGTATGGAAACACAAAATTTTGGGCGGTGCGGACTTTATAATACCCTACATCTACCCTATAGGTACAAAGTGGGAACTATGTCTAATTCTGAAACAATTTTGATGGACCTCGACGGATGTTTTCAGATGGGTTATTAAACAATCCGAATCATATTTCGAGCAAATATGTTCAAACTGTAATAACTTTGGGTCACAAATGGCAACATTATTGCAAATTAGCCAAAATTTTACGAACATATATATGGGAGCTATTTCTAATTCTAAACCGTTTTCGAACCAACTTCTCAGATAATGTGGTACTCGTCAAGAGAAGCGTTGTGCAACATTTTAGCAAGATTGATCAAAAAATGGACTTGCAGTGGCTCTAGAAGTGAAAATCGGGCAATATATAGGGTTGCCCCAAAAGTAATTGCGGTTTTTTCATATAGTCGGCGTTGACAAATTTTTTCACAGCTTGTTACTCTGTAATTGCATTCATTCTTCTGTCATTTATAAGCTGTTACTTTTAGCGTGCTTTAGAAAAAAAGTGTAAAAAAAGTATATTTGATTAAAGTTTATTCTAAGTTTAATTAAAAATGCATTTACTTTCTTTTAAAAAATCCGCAATTACTTTTTGGGCAACTCAATACATATATGACGGCTAATCTAAATCCGAATGGATTTCTACGAAATTCACTAATAATGTCGAGAATTATAAGAAAATTCCTTCTGCCAACTTTCGAGAGAATCGGTTAACAAATGACCATTTTAATGCATTATTACTGGAATAGGATGAACATATATATGGGCGACATATAAATATGAGAGTCAAATTAGAGAGTAAATTTCTACGAAATTTACCAGTAATATCGAGAGTCAAAAGAAAGTCCTTTCTACCAAATTTCAAAAGAATCGGTTAATAAATGACCATTTTATTGCTGTATTACTGCAAATCGGTCGAACATATATATGGAAGCTATATCAAAATCTGCACCGATTTTTTCCAATTTCAATAGGCTTCGTCTCTAGGCCGAAACGTGTCCATATCAAATTTGAAGACGATCGGATGAAATTTGCGACCTGTACTTTGTACACAAATTAACGTGGACAGACGGACAGACAGACAGACGGACAGACAGACAGACGGACAGACAGACAGACGGACTGTCCCAAATTTGGGAGACATCGGACAATAAATGCGCGTTTTATGGCCCCAAAACCTAAAACCGAGAGATCGGTCTATATGGCAGCTATATCCAAATCTTTACCGATCTGGGTTATATTGCAGAAGTATATCAAAGGACTTAACTCTACTCACTGTTTCAAATTTCAGCGACATCGGACAATAAATGCGCCTTTTATGGCCCAAAACCTTAAATCGAGAATTAAGGTTTTTTTGAATCAAATTAAAGAAAGATGTGAAAGGACCTAACACAACTCACTGCTTCAGCAAAATCGGATAATAAATGTGGCTTTTATGGGCCTAAGACCCAAAATCGAGATATCGGTCTATATCACAGCTATATCCAAATCTGGACAGATCTAAGCCAAATTGAGGAGGAATTGCGAAGGGCCTAACACAACTCACCGTCCCAAATTTCAGCAAAATAGGATAAAAAATGTGGCTTTTATGGGCCTAAGACCCAAAATCGAGATATCGGTCTATATCACAGCTATATCCAAATCTGGACAGATCTAAGCCAAATTGAGGAGGAATTGCGAAGGGCCTAACACAACTCACCGTCCCAAATTTCAGCAAAATAGGATAAAAAATGTGGCTTTTATGGCCCTAAGACTCTAAATCAGCCGATCGTTCTATATGGGGGCTATATCAAGATATAGTCCGATATAGCCCATCCTCGAACTTAACCTGCTTATGAACAAAAAAAAAAAGAATCTGTGCAAAGTTTCAGCTCAATATCTCTATTTTTAAAGACTGTAGCGTGATTTCAACAGACAGAGGGACGGACATGTCAAGATCGTTTTAGATTTTTACGCTGATCAAGAATGTATGTACTTTATAGGGTTGGAAATGTATATTTCGATGCGTTGTAAACGGAATGACAAAATGAATATACCCCCATCCTTCGGTGAAGGAGAAAGGACTGGGGTACACCTGCGGTCAATTTATGCTCATGGAATGAGAACCCATCTATAACGATTCGTATAGTGCGATCTCTGAGAAAGCTCGAAATAAATCGAATGACGCCATTACCGATACCAAATCCGACAAGCTGTGATAATAGTACACCGTGCCAGACCCTATCGAATGCCTTGGAGATATTTAGAGCCACAACCTTACTCTCACTAAACTGGTGTTTTGAACGACTCTAACGCTCCGACAGAAATTCCATGAGGTCGCCCGTAGAGCAATTTCTGTGGAACCTTTACTGTGAAATTGTGGCTAAGAAGGACATTAGACTCTAAATACTTCACAATAACGCGATTAACCATGCTCTCCAGAACCTTGGAGAGAGCGGAGCATATCGCTATTGGTCGGTAATTCGCAGACTTTTTCGCCTCACCCTTCTTGGTTATTGGCTGAACGTTTCAACGTGCCGGGAAGACTCCCGCACGGTAGGCAAGATTGAAAAAGTAGCGTAGTGGACGAGCAAGCGTCGAAGAACACTTGCGCAAGACAAGTGTTGATATACCATCCGGGCCCGGGGATTTATTTACGTCGAGATTGTCAAGAAATATTTGGGGCATGACGCCAGATACATTTTCGATTAAAGGGAGTGGTTTATTGCTATCCAACAGGGAGAGTTCCCCGCAAATATATCAGCCAACAGGTTAGCCCTATCAACCGGGTCAGCGAATGTTTGATCATGTTTAAAATGAATTGGGATAGATGTAGAACTATCCTTTACCCTTTTGTATACGTGTAGAAGCAAATGGGAAACCTAGGAGGAGTTGTGGGCATTGAAATCCCCAACGACAACGATTTCACTGCTTGGAAAATCCTCAAAAATATTTGTAATGGAATCAGAAAGGGTGTCAAAGCCGTTCATGGGAACCTCCCCTTCTGAGTTTGGACATGTATATAGAACTCCGAAGTACAGTATATGTGTTCCAATCCCGAATTTAACCCAAATGGAGGTTAATTCAGGATCCTTTGAGTCCAGGTGTTGTCGTCTTTAGAACACTACATCATTACGTATATATACAACGAGGACTCTGTACGAAATAAAAAGAGACAGAGTGTGGTACCCAGGGATGAGAAAATCCTGTGGATCAGAATCCTCACGCACCTGGGTCTCACAAAGAGCTAGAACGACAGCTAGAAATCTATATACTATGGTGAATGGTATAAAAACTTGGAAGCAAAATTTAAGTCATTGATTTTACACCAGATCACCATTGGGAGGTTAGTGTCCACATTTGAGATGAGGGAAGAACTTACATCAACCCGTATTTAAAAACGGAACGACAAAGATGTATATCTCCAAACTATGGTGGATGGTAAAAAAAAACTTCGAAACAAAATTTAAGTCATTGATTATTCATCAGAATTAGGTCAAGGTTTCTAAACAACTAACACTATACCAAAACCAAGTATCAATTACAGGGTTAAGTAGGCACCAAAATTGTTCACTAACAAAATTTGTGAATATTTTCCAATTAATCATAATTATGTCACTTTTACCATGGGTGTAAACAATACTTTGGAGTTATTTTGAACAATTCAATGTATTGTATTAAACACCATTAGATCTTTGCGATGATATCAATGTTGATGATCAATACAATTTTTACTAACAATAGTTAACTGAAGCCTGAAATACTTACATCATGATTTAGACAAAAAGACTGCGCCACCATTATCATCATTCGTCATTTGTATTCTTTGATCCAAAATCACGATTTTCATAAAATCATAAAAACTAAAGCAATTTCCTTGGTCTATAATCTGAGTTTTTAAATTTCTGTATTTGAAAGAGAACCCCAAAGACTTTATGAATTAAACCTCAACAATCATAAAATCATATTGTAAACCACATAAAAATCCACAAAATTATGTTTGAGTTTTTCTATCGATATTATGTATATGAGTAGAAGTTATATTCCATTCATAAAATAATGAATGGCAATTGGCGGCATGTGTACAATTTGGCCCATAAAACCATGATATTGACCAAAAAGACTTCCAACAAATAGACGAAGTAATAAATGAAAAGCTTCATTGCTGGCAAAGCTATTGTAGCTGGAGGGCATTCCGTCGAAAGACATTAGGGTGGATTACTAACAAATAATTCAAATAAATGTTGCTTTAAATATTCGGATCGAGTTTGGCAAGTTCCCCAGATTTTCTCTTTTCTTAGAATGAAGCCAAAGGTGTTACTTCAAATTAATGTAAGAAAATATTACACATTAAAAATTACAGCGCAATCTAGTAAAACGTATACCCTACCGGCTTTCAAGAAATTGAATTCTACAAATATAAGGCCTTGCATGAGATGCTTAAGGAGTCGAATCGGAAAATCGGCTTGTATGGAATCGAAAGATTATTTATGTGGTGTTTTCTCAGTTTGTGGATTGATGCGAAGCCATACGTGGCACATCTTTTAGAAGCCATAAAAGAAGATCACATACACAGCTTCAGGCTAATCGGCTAAGAGTTCTGCCCCCAGGTGCTCAGGAAGCCAAAAGAAAAGATTGGTTTATCTAATCGCACAAATTTTGGAAGCCATTACTGAAAACCATACAAACAAGCAAAAAGGCGTTAAGTTCGGCCGGGCCGAACTTTGGATACCCACCATGGAGTTTATATGTAAACCACCTTTCGTCAAAATCCGATGAAAAATGCATACCTTATGCCCCATAGCAGCTATATCCAAATATGATACGATTTGGACCAAATACTAATAAGTACAAGTCATTTTTTAATTGTGTATAATAAAATATTGAACTTTTTATATCTAACAAGTAAGAAGGCGTTAAGTTCGGCCGGGCCGAACTTTGTATACCCACCACCTCGGGTATATATGTGAACCACATTTCGTCAAAATCCAGTGAAAAATGCATACCTTAAGCCCCATAGCAGCTCTATAGATATCATCCGATTTAGACCAAATGCTTATAAGTACAAGTCATTGTTCAACCGAGATATCGGTCTATATGGCAGCTATATCCAAATCTGGACCGATCTGAGCCAAATTGAAGACAAATATCGAAGGGCCCAACACAAGTCACTGTCCCAAATTTCGGCGACATCGGACAATAAATGCGCTTTTTATGAGCCCAAAACTTTAAATCGAGAGATCGGTCTATATGGCACCTATATCCAAATCTGAACCGATCAGGGCCAAATAGAAGAAAGATATCGAAGGGCCTTAGGCAAATCACTGTCCCAAATTTCAGCAAATCGGATAATAAATGTGGTTTTTATGGGCCTAAGACCATAAATCGGAGGATCGTTCTATATGGCAGCTATATCCAAATTTGGACCGATCTGGGCCAAATTGACGAAGAATGTCGAAGGGCTCAACGCAACTCACTGTCCCAAATTTCAGCAAAATCGGATAATAAATGTGGCTTTTATGGGCGTAAGACCATAAATCGGAGGATCGGTCTATATGGTAGCTATATCCAAATTTAGACCGATCTGGGCCAAATTGACGAAGGATGTCGAAGGGCTCAACGCAACTCATTGTCCCAAATTTCTGCAAAATCGGATAATAAATGTGGCTTTTATGGGCCTAAGACCATAAATCGGAGTATCGGTCTATAAGGCAGCTATATCCAAATTTGGACCGATCTGGACCAAATTGACGAAGGATGTCGAAGGGCTCAACGCAACTCACTGTCCCAAATTTCAGCAAAATCGGATAATAAATGTGGCTTTTATGGGCGTAAGACCATAAATCGGAAGATCGGTCTATATGGCAGCTATATCCAAATTTAGACCGATCTGGGCCAAATTGACGAAGGATGTCGAAGGGCTCAATGCAACTTACTGTCCCAAATTTCAGCAAAATCAGATAATAAATGTGGCTTTTATGGGCCTAAGACCTTAAATCGGAGGATCGGTCTATATGGCAGCTATATCCAAATTTGGACCGATCTGAACCAAATTGACGAAGGATGTCGAAGGGATCAACGCAACTCACTTTCCCAAATTTCAGCAAAATCGGATATAAAATGTGGCTTTTATGAGCCTAAGACCCTAAATCTGAGGATCGGTCTATATGGCAGCTATATCCAAATTTGGACCGATCTGAGCCAAATTGACGAAGGATGTCGAAGGGCCCAACGCAACTCACTGTCGCAAATTTCAGCGAAATCGGATAATAAATGTGGCTTTTATGGGCCTAAGACCCTAAATCGGCGGATCGGTCTATATGGGGGCTATATCAAGATATAGTCCGATATAGCCCATCTTCGAACTTAACCTGCTTATGGACAAAAAAGGAATCTGTGCAAAATTTCAGCTCAATATCTCAATTTTTAAAGACTGTAGCGTGATTTCAACAGACAGACGGACAGACGGACAGACGGACGGACATGTCTAGATCGTCTTAGATTTTCACGCAGATCAAGAATATATATACTTTATAGGGTCGGAAATGGATATTTCGATGTGTTGCAAACGGAATGACAAAATGAATATACCCCCATCCTTCGGTGGTGGGTATAAAAATAGACCGATCTGAACCATATACGACACGGATGTCGAAAAGCCTAAGCCTAAAGTGAAATCGGATTATAAATGCGCCTTTTATGGGGTCAAGACTTTAAATCGAGAGATCGGTCTATATAACATCTATAGCCAAATCTGGACCGATTTCGGCCAAGTTGCAGAAAAATGTCGAAGAGCCTAACACAAAGCACTGTCCCAAATTTCGGCGAAATCGGACAACAAATGCACCCATTATGGGCCCAAAACCTTAAATCGAGAGATCGGTCTAAATGGCAGCTATATCCATCGATCTGGACCGATCTGAGCCAAATTGAAGAAGAATGTGGGAGGGCCTAATAAATGCGCCTTTTAAGGTCCCAAAACCTTAAATCGCGAGATGGGTCTATATGGCAGTTACATTCAAATCTGGACCGATCTAGACCAAATTGAAGAATGATGTTGAAAATTTCGGTGACATCGGACAATAAATGCGCCTTTTATGGGCCCAAAACCTTAAATCGAGAGATCGGTCTATATGACAGCTATACCCAAATCTGGACCGATCTGTGTCATATTGCAGAAGTACATCGAGGGACTTAACTTAACTCATTGTCCCGAATTAAGGCGACATCGGACAATAAATGCGCCGTTTATGGGCCCAAGACCTTAAATCGGAAGATTGGTCCATATGGCAGCTATATCCAAATCTGGACCGGTCTGGGCCAAATTGAAGAAGAATGCCGAGGGGCTTAACTTAACTTACTGTCCCAAATTTCGGCGACTTTGGACAATAAATGCGCCTTTTATGGGCCCAAGACCTTAAATCGGAAATTTGGTCCATATGGCAGTTATATCCAAATCTGGACCATATTAAACAAGTAACAAGCTATAGATCGATTCAGACCATATTGGACACATATGTTGAAGGTCATGGAAGAAGCCATTGTACAAAATTTCTGACAAATCCGATAAGAATTGCGCCCTCCAGCGGCTCAAGATCAAATATCGGTTTATATGATAGCTATATCAGGTTATGAACCGATTTGTATCATACTTAGCCTAACACTTCAATATGCAAAATTACAGCCAAATTAGATAAGAATTGCGCCCCCTAGAAGATGAAGAAGTCAAGACCCCAGATCAATTTATATGGCAGCTATACCAGGTTATGTACCGATTTGGACCATACCTAGCACAGTTGTTGTAAGAGATACCAAAACACCATGTGCAAAATTTTAGTCAAATCGGACAAGAATTGCGCACTCTAGAGGCTCAAGAAGTCAAGACCCAAGGTCGGTTTATATGACAGCTATATCAAAACATGGAACGATTTGGCCCATTTAGAATCCCAACTGACCTACACTCATAAAAAGGATTTGTGCAAAATTTCAAACGGCTAGCTTTACTCCTTCGGAAGTTAGCGTGCTTTCGACAGACAGACGGACGGACGGACAGACGGACGGACGGAGAGACGGACGGACGGACAGACGAACGGACGGACAGACGGACGGACGGACAGACGGACATGGCTAGATCGACTTAAAATAACATGACGATCAAGAATATATATACTTTATGGGGTCTCAGACGAATATTTCGAGTAGTTACAAACAGAATGACGAAATTAGTATACCCCCCATCCTATGGTGGAGGGTATAAAAATATTAGCCACATCGGTTCTGCCATTGGTGCACTAATTTATTGTTATTTAGACTATAAATGACTGAAGATGTAGATGTTTGCTCACAAAAACCCTTTTTTTTAATTTAGTGAGTCATTACAGAAAATAGATTTCCAAGCACCTCGATCTTCTGTGCTTCTTCTCTAATCTCTCACACCCAGTTTCGAGATCTCTCTCTCTGCACTTGGTCCCTCCATCGTAATTTTGGTCTTCCCCTTTTGGGTGTTCTATTATGGTCACCTTCAAAAAACTTCTTTGCCGAAGCTTATACATCTATTCTGACAGCATGACCTGGCCAACGCAACAGTTGTATTTGATGCGTTTCACTATACTATCGTGGCCACACAGTTCATAAAGCTCTTGGTTCATACGACGCTAATATTCCACATTAACGCAGACTGCTGTTACATATGTTTCACGAAGAATATTTCTCTCAAACACTCCAAGTAGTCATTACAGAAAATAGAGTCATTACAGAAAATAGATTTCCAAGCACCTAGATCTTCTGTGCTTCTTCTCTAATCTCTGACACCCAGTTTCGAAATCTCTCTCTCTCTCCACTTGGTCACTTCATCGGAGTTTTGCTCTTCCCCTTTTGAGTGTACTATTATAGTCGCCTTCAAAAAACTTATTTGCCGGAGCTCATTCATCTATTCCGACAGCACCACCTAGCCAACGCAACAGTTGTATTTGATGCGTTTAACTATACTGTCGTTGTCCCACAGCTCTTAAAGCTCTTGGTTCATACGACGCTAATATTCTCCATTAACGCAGACTGCTGTTACATATGCTTTACGAAGAATATTTCTCTCAAACACTCCTAGTACCACTTCATTTGTTTTCGCAAGTACTCATGCTTCGGAGCCAAACAACAGCACGGGTAGTATCAGAGTTTGTATAGTGTAATTTTTATACCCTCCACCATAGGATGGGGGGTATACTAACTTCGTCATTCTGTTTGTAACTACTCGAAATATTCGTCTGAGACCCCATAAAGTAAGTTCTTGATCGTTGCGACATTTTATGTCGATCTAGCCATGTCCGTCCGTCCGTCTGTCTGGTGAAAGCACGCTAACTTTCGAAGGAGCGAAGCTAGCCGCTTGACATTTTGCACAAATACTTCTTATTAGTGTAGGTCGGTTGAGATTGTAAATGGGCTATATCGGTCAATGTTTTTATATAACTGCCATATAAACCGATCTTGTGTCTTGACTTCTTGAGCCTCTAGAGTGCGCAATTCTTATCCGATTGGGATGAAATTTTGCACGAAGTGTTTTGTTTTGGTATCCAACAACTGTGCTAAGTATGGTTCAAATCGGTCCTTAACCTGATATAGCTGCCATATAAACCGATCTTGGGTCTTGACTTCTTGAGCCTCTAGAGTGCGCAATTCTTATCCGATTGGGATGAAATTTTGCACGAAGTGTTTTGTTATGACATCCAATAACTGTGCCAAAAATGATTCAAATCGGTCCTTAACCTGATATAGCTGTCACATAAACCGGTCTTGGGTCTTGATTTCTTGAGCCTCTAGAGGGTGCAATTCTTATCCGATTTGAAAGAATTTTTGCACGACGAGTTTTGTTATGATATCCAACAACTGTGCCAAGTATGGCTCAAATCGGTCCTTAACCTGATATAGCTGTCATATAAACAGATTTGGGGACTCGAATTCTTGAGCTTCTAGAGGGCTCAATTCCTATCTGAATTGGCTGAAATTTTGCATGACGTATTTTATTCTTATTTTCAACAACTGTGTCAAATAAGGTTCAAATCGGTTCATAACCTGATATAGCTGCCATATAAGCCGATCTGGGATCTTGACTTCTTGAGCCTCTAGAGTGCGCAATTCTTATGCAATTGGAACGAACGACGTGCACGACGTATTTCGCTATGATATCCAACAACTGTGCCAAGTATGGTTCAAATCGGTTCATAACCTGATATAGCTGCCATATAAACCTTGACTTCTTGAGCCTCGAATTATTATCCGATTTGCCTGAAATTTTGTACGACGGATCCTCTCATGACCATCAACATACGTGTTTATTATGGTCTGAATCGGTCTATAGCCCGATACAGCTTCCATATAAATCGATATCTCTATGTTACTTCTTGAGCCCCCAAAGGGCGCAATTCTTATTCGAATTGGCTGACATTTTACACAGGTCTCCAACACATAATTTAAATGTGGTCCAAACCGGAACATATCTTGGTATCGCTCTAATAGCAGAGCAAATCTTTTCTTATTTTCTTTTTTGCCTAAGAAGAGATGCCGGGAAAAGAACTCGAAAAATGCGATCCATGGTGGAGGGTATATAAGATTCGGCCCGGCCGAACTTAGCAGGCTTTTACTTGTTGTATTTGGCTTTGCTCCTCAACTGCTTGCTCAAAAACAAATTTTTTTATGCCCACCAAAATAAGATGGGGGTATACTACTCTAGTCCTTCCCTTTGTAACACCTCGAAATGTTGATCTAAGACCCCACTAAGTGTACATATGCTTGATCGTCTCGACGCTCTGAGTCGATCCAGAACGTCCGTCTTTCGAAGTCACTATAGCGGTAGAACGCATAAAGCTAGCCGCTTGAAATATTACACAGGTAATTACTATGGATATAGGTCATTGGGGATTGCAAATGGGCCATATCGGTCCAGATTTGGATATAGCTCCCATATAAACCGATCTCCCAATTTGACTTCTTGAGCCCCTGAAGTCGCAATTTTTGTGTTCCGTCATGACTTCCAACAACTGTCCTAAGTACGGTCCAAATCGGTCTATAATCTGATATAGCTCCCATATAAACCGATCTTCCGATTTGACTTCGTGAGCCCTAAAATGCCGTAATTTTGACCGATTTGGATAAATTTGAGCATGTAGTGTTTTGTTATGACTTTCAACATCTGTGCCTAATACGGTCCAAATCAGTCTTTAACCTGATATAACTCCCATGTTAACCGGTCTCTCGATCATCCTTGATCGGTTCCTAGAAGCTTTAACTTTTCCTGGTTTGACAGAAGTTTGGTATGTAGAATAAAATTGTACTCTTCAGCTAAATTTATTTTGTATAAATTTTTAACAGAATCCATGAAGGTGGGTTCCCAAGATTCGGCCCGGCCGAACCTAGCACGCTTTTACTTTTTATTGCTATTTAGACTACAAATGACTCAAAATACGGGTGTTTACTCACATTTTCTTATAATTTTACCCTTCTTGGTAAAGGTGTTTTGATTATTTTTGTTAAATACCAGTATGAATTCCAAATAATTTTCTTTATTCCCCCCAACTAGATGATACAATAACATTCTCCAAATTGGATAAATACCAAACTCATCCAAAATTATTTCTTCCACCCCACAAAAAAAACTCCATTCATTCATGTATTCGTCTACTGTAGAAATTCGCGCGCATGGGGTCCATTTTTAATGATGAAGGTCAAAGCATTTGCCGAAAGGTAAAAGTGAAATTAATCTTCTATGATTACAAAGAAATTTTTGGTATAAGCATTGAGATGCTGTTAAAAACACATCTTAAATGGTTAACAAAACGAAATTCAATTTCCTGACAATGGGGCATACTGTGCAAGGGATAAAAAAAAATGCTGAATCGAAAATTGAAGCAATATTGATTTTTTTCTATGGCAATCAATCAAATGTTCAATCTCTTGCAAATTACTAAGTTAACCAAAAATCTAAGCAACACTTTCTAATCCCATTAATTAATGTTTACATCATAACAGTTTGAGAGCAATACAGTTCAGAAATATTGATATTAATAGAAAAATTAGATTGAAAAGTGATTTGAAGTTTGTTCGTCGGCTGGAATACTTTTTTATACCCTCCACCATGGGATGGGGGCATACTAATTTCGACATTCTGTTTGTAACTACTCGAAATATTCGTCTAAGACCCCATAAAGTATATATATTATTGATCGTCATGACATTTTAAGTCGAACTAGCCATGTCCGTCCATCCGTACGTCCGTTTGTCTGTCGAAAGCACGCTAACTTTCGAAGGAGTAAAGCTATCCGCTAGTTGGGAACTACAACTTTAAGACAGTCAGTATCTTTATCCACCTCGGCACCGCCGTAACCGAAACTAATGACACCAGTTTTGAGATTAAGCGAAGAATAATACTGGCAAACGGATGCTACTTTGGATAAAGTAAGCAGTTTAGAAACAAGGCCACCTCTGGACAGCCGAAGATTACACTATACAAGACACTGATACTACCCGTGCTGCTATATGGTTCTGAAGCATGAGTACTTGTGAAAGCAGATGAGACAGTGCTTGGAGTATTTGAGAGAAACATTCTTCGTAAAATATATAGACCAGTTTGCGTTACCGGAGAATATAGGCGACGTATGAACCACGAGCTGTATGACAACCATGGCTGCGTTGGCTAGGTCATGTTGTCAGAATGGATGAAGAAGCTCCAGCAAAAAAGTCTTTTGAAGGCAAACACGGTGGTACATGCAAACCGGGAAGACCAAAAGCCCGATAGAAAGATCAAGTTATGGGAGACACCTCGAAACTTGATGTCAGAGATTTTAGAATGGGCTCAGAAGATCGAGGCGCTTGGAACGCTAATCTACGTTCGGCTAGTGGAACAAATATTCTGTCATAGCCAATTAAAGTAATTAAGTAAAGTAAAGCTATCCGCTTGAAATTTTGCACAAATACTTCCTTTTAGTGTAGGTCGGGTGGGGTTGTAAATGGGCTAAATCGGTCCACGTTTTGATATAGCTGCCATATAAACCGATCTAGGCTCTTAATTTCTTAAGCCGCTAGAGGCACAATTCTTTTCAGATTTTACTGAAATTTTGCATGAGGTGTTTCGATATGACTTCCAACAACTGTGCTGAGAATAGTTCAAATCGGTCCATAACCTGATATGGCTGCCATAAAAACCGATCCGGGGTCTTGCCTTCTTGAGCCTCTAGAGTACGCAATTATTATCCGATTTGGACAAAATTTTGCATGAGGATGAAACACCTCATGAAACACACATGAGGATGACTTCCAACAACTGTATTAAGAATGGTTCAAATCGGTCCATAATCTGATATATCTGACATATAAACCAATCTGGGGTCTTTACTTCTTGAGCCACTAGAGGGCGCAATTATTATCAGATTTAGCTGAAATTTAGTACAACGGCTTCTCTTATGACCTTTAACATACGTGTCGAATATGGCATGAATCGGTTTATAGCCTAATACAGCTCCCCTATAAACCGATCTCCCTATTTTACTTCTTCAGCCCCTAAAGTGCGCACTTCTTACTAGATTTGGCTGAAATTTTACACAATGACTTCTACTATGGTCTCCAATGTTCAGTTCTAAAGGGTGATTTTTTTGAGGTTAGGATTTTCATGCATTAGTATTTGACAGATCACGTGGGATTTCAGACATGGTGTCAAAGAGAAAGATGCTCAGTATGCTTTGACATTTCATCATGAATAGACTTACTAACGCGCAACGCTTGCAAATCATTGAATTTTATTACCAAAATCAGTGTTCGGTTCGAAATGTGTTCATTCACCGTTCAGCGATGAGGCTCATTTCTGGTTGAATGGCTACGTAAATAAGCAAAATTGCCGCATTTGGAGTGAAGAGCAACCAGAAGCCGTTCAAGAACTGCCCATGCATCCCGAAAAATGCACTGTTTGGTGTGGTTTGTACGCTGGTGGAATCATTGGACCGTATTTTTTCAAAGATGCTGTTGGACGCAACGTTACGGTGAATGAACACATTTCGAACCGAACACTGATTTTGGTAATAAAATTCAATGATTTGCAAGCGTTTCTCGTTAGTAAGTCTATTCATGATGAAATGTCAAAGCATACTGAGCATCTTTCTCTTTGACACCATGTCTGAAATCCCACGTGATCTGTCAAATACTAATGCATGAAAATCCTAACCTCAAAAAAATCACCCTTTATTACTGTCCGAAATGAACCGCAACTAGATATTGTTCCAATAACATGGAATTTCTTTTCTTTTATCCTTTGTTTGCCTAAAAAGAGTTACCATGACAAGAGCTCGACAAATGCAATCCATGGTGCAGGGTATATAAGATTCGGCCCGGCCGAACTTAGCACGCTTTTACTTGTTAAATACTCGTAACCTCACTTTATACACTTTCCAATGTTACAAAGCTCTTGGATATGGGTCTTCCTGGGCTGAAGAGTGTAGTTTGAACGCCAGGAAGACCGAGTTGATATTCTTCACACGGAGAAAGACAGTTCCCGAGTTTAGACTTCCCTCGCTACAGGGTGTGGCGCTAAAGCTGTCAGGATCAGCCAAAATCTTTAGTGTAGTCCTGGACAGGAAGTTTAACTGGAATATCAATAAGGAAACTAGGATTAAGAAAGCGTTTGCGGCACTTTACTTCTGGCAGGGGCTCGTGGGTAGAAGATGAAGGTTGAAACTAAGTTTGGCTATAGTCGGCAGTGGTACGGCCGCTGCTGACGTATTGCTGCCACGCCTGATGGCCGGTGATGGAGCACGTGGCGCATATAAGGGTTATTGATAGGTTTAACCGAGTGGCCCTAATAGTCACCTGGTGCCATGAGCAACACCCTGATTAAGGCCTTGGAGGTACTGCTGGGAATCCAGCCCATCGATCTATACATTAGGGAACAGGCTGAGAGAACATTGTTTAGACTACTGCAGCTAGACCTGCTTAGGGGGCAGCCGTCACAGGGACACACTCGTAAACTAGGTAGGGGCATGATAGACCTTCGGACGGATTTCCAATTGGAGAAGGTTATTGATGGAAGTTTGGTAGTTCAGTTGACTGCTACAGAGGAGTTAAAGAAACGAAGAATTAGGCTCGCAGACATTAATTTATTTACAGATGAATCGAAGAAGGCGACCGGCACCGGATTTGATACCAACTGCCTCAAGCCCGATATTGACGTCTCTCTCTGCATGTACAATGTGTGCAGCATGTTCCAAGCTGTTCTCTCTTGTAGCGTTAGACCACTCGTTTTGGATTATGTGGATCGAGCTTAAGGCTTTTGAGCTGTGGATACCTATCCACAAGATCATGATTTGGATTTTCTCTGCAATAACAGCCCAGAAGGTATTGCTTAGACAGCATGTAGTTATGACTTCGCACTGGGAAAATCTTTGCCTCGTGATGGAGGTTGTCCACGTGAGAACAGAGGAGATAGCCCGTCGCAGTTCGAAGAACGGCATTCTGACAGATCTGTATGTTATACCACTACGTCACATGGTCAACAAAGTTTCTTTGTCTGCAACTCAGTGAGAAACAGTGAGTACCCCACCTTGGGGTACTCACTGTTTCTCACTGTTTACCTTTTCTAGCATTGATCCATGCGCGTAGTATAAATAATTAGATTTCTGTCAATAGATGAATGTGACGCTAGAAAAAGTGTCTCGCACTCAACCTCAATTGTTGTTGTCGTCGTGAAAAGCAAATCTACCGTTGATTTTATAAATCTTTAATTTGATGGTCCGGTTCCGAAAATGCGTCCACTCTTTGTAAAATCTGAGTCTGTGACGTGTCTTAAAAATTTGCAATTAAGCTGAAACTGAACACTGAGAACACTAATTCTTTCAAACAACCACCACAAGCACTTTACAGATATGGCCCCAAAATACCCAGTCTGGAAATAAAAAGCCAATTTGGTTGAAATGGCTCCTAAATAGGTCGGATTTGCCGGTAAGACATCCATATGATTCCAAGCTGAAAAGACCAAAATATTTGAATAGTAAAAGCAAAAGCGAACGAAGTGTTCTCTTACTCTCACGATATAAAAAATAACGAACTTTTGCTTCACAACGGCTGGGAAAAGTGCAATGTATAATACGGTCATACATCACAAGGAAGAGAACATCGGGTCATAAAAACGCGGACAAATATTTTGACAACGCTGAGCTTCATCACAAATATTGCCCAATAGAATGATGAAGCCAAATATTGAAGTAATTATTGATGCGCAATTGTTTTCAAGTGTGTGCTGAGATTTAAGGAAACGTGTTGGCGTCGTATATACATCATGTTTAAATATAATGCAAATGTTATCATTTTCAATAAAATAATAAATTAAATTAAATAGAACTAAGTAATCAAGGTGGCAACAATTACATTGTACCGTCTTTCTTGTCAACAATGTCCGTAACCTATATGCAAAAAATTTAAATTTCAAAAACACTTGGAGTTATATCAGTAAAGAACACACTTTACTTTTTATTCAAAAAATGCTTTCTCTGTTCCCACAAATAGGGAACATGTTTTTTGACAACAGTCAATTGAATGAATTGTTATACAAAAGATATGTAGCTCCAGAATAATCTACACTGAAAACAAGTAAAAAGACGTTAAGTTCGGCCGGGCCGTACTTTGGATACCCACCACCTCGGGTAAACCACCATTCGTCAAACTCCGGAGCAAAATGCATACCTTATGCCCCACAGCAGCTATATCGAAATATGCTCCAATTTGGACCAAATACTAATAAGTAAAAGTCATTGTTCAATTGTGTATAACAAAATATTGGTGTTTACAGATACATTTAACAATAAACCTACTTGAACTATATGCGACACGGCTGTCGAAAAGCGTAACATAAGTCACTGTGTCAAATTTCAGTGAAATCGGATTATAAATGCGCCTTTTATGGGGCCAAGTTTTTTAATCGAGATATCGGTCTATATGGCAGCTATATCCAAATCTTGATCGATCTAGAACAAATGGCAGAAATATGTGGAGGGGTGCAACTTAACTCTCTATCCCAAATTTCGGCAACATCGGACAATAAATGGGCCTATTATGGCCCCAAAACCTTAAATGGAGAGATCGGTCTATAAGGCAACTATATTCTGCACCGATATGTGCCATATTGCAGAAGTATGTCCAGGGGCTTAACATAACTCACTGTCCCAAATTTCGGCGACATCGGACAATTAATGCGCCTTTTATGGCCCCAAAAGCTTAAATCGAGAGATCGGTCTATATGGCAGCTATATCCAAATCTGGACCGATCTGAGCCAAATTGAAAAGAATGTCGAAGGGCTTAACACAACTTACTGTCCCAAATTTTGGCAAAATCGGAAAATAAATGCGCCTCTTATGGGCCCAAGACCTTAAATCGAGAGTCTGGTCTATATCCAAATCTGAACCGATCTGAACCAAATTAAAGAAAGATGTCGAAGGGCCTAATACAACTCAACGTCCCAAATTTCAGCAAAATTGGACAATAAATGTGGCTTTTATGGGCCTAAGACCCTAAATCGGCGGATCGGCCTATATGGCAGCTATATCCAAATCTGGACCGATCTGCGCTAAAATTAAGAGGGATGTCGAAGGGCCTAACACTTCCCACTGTCCCAAATTTCTGCAAAATCGGATAATAAATGTGGCTCTTATGGGCCTAGGACCTTAAATCAGTGCATTGGTCTATATGGGGGCTATATACCCACATAGAAGGTGTCCTTTAGTATCTTCTTATTCGATTTCCTCACAGCTTCTGCATAAGTCGTTGTCGAAGAATGAATACCAGTGACAACCTTTTCTGGCGCCACATCGTCTGTTGGAGAATTTCCTAGGAAATGTGTATCAACGAGTAATTCTAGTGTTTCCTCATTAGACATTGTCCATACATTCTCTGACTTCTGAATATACCCGTAATAGGTCTCGAGAATAGAACCTTCCTTAGCCTAGAGGTCTCAGATGTATCCTCCACGGAGCTATAGAATAGTACCCAGGATTTTTTTTCTGAGCCATTCTCAGCTCACCCTTGTATTTTCTTAGCTCAGCCTTATACAATAGATGTCTCAATCTTGTGTAGCTCTTGTGGCATTCACTCTGTTGAAGATTTTTCTGCAGTCCTTCCTTAGACCAACCAACTCTGGGGTCCATAACTATGAACTTAGTGGTGTTAAAATCAAATAGGACAATAAATTTGTTCATGGTGGTTGATATGTAAAGATCGGCACTGCCGAATTTAAATCCATAATTTGATTTCTTCCGCTTACAAAAATTGTATTGTCTTCATCAAAATAGATCCTCTTTCAATAACCTCAAAGATTTTTCATAAAAATTTTAGTTTATTTAATAAAAGCAAAATCCACAGTAAAATCATATCAACCTTTAAAAATCGTCTGCATTCAGCAGAATCCGTTCGTAATCTTCCAAGAGGGGCATCCGAGCTTAGAGAAATGATTTTACCACAGCATATCAACCTGTAAAATTGTTACATTGTGCTGATTGCCACTGACACTTTCCAAGTAGGGCTCCCCAAGCTAAGGAATAAAAATTTTGAAAAAAAACAATTAAATTGCCCTGCCCAACTCTCAAAATCCCCAATTCATTGCAACTTACATTCTCTGCGGACGCAACGGCGAGCATTCAATTTACATTGATTTGAAAAGGTGCATTGGATTGTTGCGCCATTTCTCAGTCTCAAGGAACCACAAACGGGATCATAATTTTCCGGGCAAACCGTTTGACAGCGCTGAGCCTCAACGCAACTATGGCCCATAAGGATGAGGAAAGTTAATAAAGCGGTAATGGTAGCAAAATTCATTTTGAATTCAATGTGTCTGATCATAAACCTCATTCACATTTATATAACCGATGATAACAAAGAAATGTCAAAATTATATTAAAAAAAAACAACACGCAGCCCACATTCATTTACAGAAGGTTTAAATACGCAACACTCTTAAATCAAGAGACCTAGTTTACTGTCATTCAGTAAATTCCGGGTATTTCGATAAGAAAGCAAACAAAAAGGTGTTTCATTATTTTTTATCAAAACAAGTAAGGCGTTAATTTCGGCCGGGCCGAACTTTGGATACCCACCACCTCGGGTACATACGTAAACCACCTTTCGTCAAAATCCGGTGAAAAATCCATACCTTATGCCCCATAGCAGTATTTGATCCCATTTGGATCAAATACTAATAAGTACAAGTTATTGTTCAATTGTATAACATAATATTGATCTGAACCGATCTGAACCATATACAACACGGATGTCGAAAAGCCTAACATAAGTCACTGATCTAGAATATATATCCTTCGGTGGTGGGTATAATGAGCTGGCATAATTGTTCTTAGCCGTTAATAAATACAAAATATATAGCCTACAGAAAAAGCATATGCAATTGACTGACCTCCGTGTATTACAAACCAAGCATATCAGCCACCACCACAACACCTCATCCCACCAACGCCTTCGCAACATCGATCTCTATCTTTCACACATCCAACTTTTATCTCTCACACTCTTTCTATTATGCCACTCCATTTGTTCGGGCGTCCACAGAGATAATGATTTCTATTAGTATACTCAGTGTTTTGAACCTAACGGGTTTCTCTTGTATTTTTACCAAACAAATGAGTCTCAAGTGAAAGGCAACAACAATGCTGTGTTAAGTAATTTACTAATTTTAGTATGTTCTAGTTCGAATTTTAAAAAAGCCAGCCTTATCTCGCACCTTGGAAACAAGAGTGACCTTGATGTAAAATTTCAAGTTTTTAGGTTCAGCCAATTTGCTGGGCGAATATTAGTCAGTAACACTACTATTTTGTTTATATAAATTCTTCTTATAAAAAATTTAAGACGTGGGAAAATATAAAACTTAAGCAAGGTACGTTCAGCCCAATGATTTACACTTGGCACATATCATGTTATCTAATCATCTTATTGCCCTATCATATTTTCATCTAACCATTAACACTAAGTTTTAAAAATGCTCTAAATTATCCCATAACTCCAAATGAATACGTCATAGACTGAATGGGGTCTGATTGCACATAAGAAGAGAATATTTCTTAGTTTTGGGGGGGGGGGGGGGACATAGTGCATAATTTCTGTAATTTCTCTTAAATCCTGTATAAGACAAAACAAGTAAGAGCGTACTAAGTTCGGCCGGGCCGAATCTTATCCTCCACCATGGATCGCATTTGTCGAGTTCTATGCGCGGTATCTCTTTTTAGGCAAATAAAGAATATTGAATAAGAATTGCGCCTTGTTGGAGCTCAGAAAGCAAAATCGGGAGATCAATTTATATGGGAGCTGTATCAAGCTATTGATCGATTCAGACCATTTTATACACGTATGTTGAAGAACATGAGAGAAGCCGTTGTACAAAATTTCTTCCAAATCGGATGAGATTTGCTCTTTCTAAAGGCTCAAGAAGTCAAGACCCAAGATCGGTTTATATGGCAGCTATATCAAAACATAGACCGATTTGAACAATACTTATCGCAGTTTTTGGAAGTGATACCAAAACACTACGCGCAAAATTTCTGTCAAATCGGACGAGAATAGCGCCCTCTAAAGGCTCAAGAAATCAAGACCCAAGATCGGTTTATATGGCAGCTATATCAGGTTATGGACCGATTGAAACCTTACTTGACAAAGTTGTTGGATATCATAACACGTTTGTGAGTTAGTCCATCTATTATCCGATTTAGCTGTACAATTTTGTACAACGGCTTCTCTCATGACCTTTAACATACGTGTCGAATATGGCATGAATCGGTTTATAGCCTAATACAGCTCCCCTATAAACCATCTCCCTATTTTATTGCTTCAGCCCCTAAAGTGCGAAATTCTTACTAGATTTGGCTGAAATTTTACACGATGATTTCTACTATGATCTCCAATATTCAGTTCAATTATGTTCCGAAATGAAGCATAACTTAATATTGTTCCAATAACATAACATTTATTTTCTTTTATTATTTGTTTGCCTAAAAAGAGATACCATGGCAAGAGCTCGACAAATGCGATCCATGGTGGAGGGTATATAAGATTCGGCCTGGCCGAACTTAGCACCCTTTTACTTGTTGTCATATAAACCAAACCCCTATTAAGTGCCAACACAAAGTTTATGAAACCTCATCGCTTGTATGTACCCAATCAAAGTTAATGCGATTTTTCATGTTTGGTCTTTTTAGTTCGAACATTAATCCATTCTTCACCTTTCACATCATACATACCGATCATGATACAGTGATCAATGACTCTTCGATCTGTGTGACAATTTTTCAATTTACTTTTTATTTATGGCCCAAGCATTACTTCTTGTTGTTGTTAATACTTTGTACGGCGAGATGTTTGTAGACAAGTGTTGACTTGATTTCAATTTTAATTAAGTGGGAGGGTAGTCGAACATGCGAAGAGAAACAGTAGCTGTACTGAAGACAAATTGTTGAGGCGATGTAAGGCGTGAATATGGGTCACAACTATGCGCAAGCGCAATTGAATCTCGATATGCTAAGGCTTTGCACATCGATCACTGCTACACAATTTTAGCAAACTAATTTGCATGCTTAACTCGTCACTTGTAAAGCTTAAGTTCAGTAAATGCGTAAAATAAAATTAAACTTTTAATTTAAATTGAAGGTGGGAAATTGAGAGTGAACGTTGTTGGCATAAGCAAAATTGATTTCAATGAGAAGGAGATTGGTATACCCATAGATTTCAACTAGCCAAATTTTAGGTCTTCGCCTATGTGCGTTCAAGATCATTTGTTTTGATTGGGAGTTATATTTGAGAAAAAAAAAGGTAAAAAAAAAACTCAAAAGCAACATTTGATATATTGGGTTGCCCAAAAAGTAATTGCGGATTTTTTAAAAGAAAGTAAATGCATTTTTAATAAAACTTAGAATGAACTTTAATCAAATATACTTTTTTTACACTTTTTTCTAAAGCAAGCTAAAAGTAACAGCTGATAACTGACAGAAGAAAGAATGCAATTACAGAGTCACAAGCTGTGAAAAAATTAGTCAACGCCGACTATATGGAAAATCCGCAATTACTTTTTGGGCAACCCAATATATGTTCAAATAAAACTACGACAATAATTTTGTGAAAAATCAAGGCATCAAGGAATTTGTGATTTTTTTAAATCTAAATTCTAATTCGATAAAATTTGCAGAAACACCCAGATGTAGTTCTTTTATTTTTAACTAATCTCTATATATGTCATTCCAAACATTTCTTTCCTAGAGTTTTATTTGCGTTTTATTGCATTTGTTTATCTACGTTTTTTTCAGTCTTTCTTCCCATCATAACAGACTGTTTCATTATTTGCCCCAGCAAATCGTTTTGTCTGATACATTGAAAGGCAAATGACTTGACAGCGATTATCATTGTTTATTAATTAGTGATATGTCACATTGTAATGTGGATATTTTTGAAAAAAACAACAGTTATGACAACCTCAATAATTAATCAAATCTTTCAGAATAATTGTGCAGCAGGCCGTTTGTGATCAAAAATCTCAATTGAAGTACAAACAACACACACCTTTCCAAAACTAAAAAAAAAAGAAACACGCATTCACAATAAACTAGATGTAAGGCAGGTCACCCGAAACCCATAAATGGTTTGTGGCATAGAAGACTAAGTACTAAAATTGCAATTGCAATGATTTTAAACTAGTAAAAGCGTGCTAAGTTCGGCCGGGCCGAATCTTATATACCCTCCACCTTGGATCGCATTTGTCGAGTTTTTTCCCGCCATCTCTTCTTAGACAAAAACGGATATAAGAAAATATTTGCTCTGCTATTAGAGCAATATAAAGATATGGTCCGGTTTGGACCACAGTTAAATTATATGTTGGAGACCCATGTAAAATGTCAGCCAATTCGAATAAAAATTGCGCCCTTTGGGGGCTCAAGAAGTAAAATAGAGAGATCGATTTATATGGGAGCTGTATCGGACTATAGACCGATTCAGACCATAATAAACACGTATGTCGATGGTCAAGAGAGGATCCGTCGTACAAAATCGAAAAATCGGATAAGAATTGCGCCCTCTAGAGACTCAAGAAGTCAAGACCCAAGATCGGTTTATATGGCAGCTGTATCAGGCTATGAACCGATTTGAACCATACTTGGCACAGTTGTTGAATATCATAGCAAAACACGTCGTGAAAAATTTCATTCCCTTCGGATAAGAATTGCGCCCTCTAGAGACTCAAGAAGTCAAGACCCAAGATCGGTTTATATGACAGCTATATCAGGTTATGGACCGATATGGCCCATTTACAATACCAACTGACCTACACTAATAAGAAGTATTTGTGCAAAATTTCAAGTGGCTAGCTTTACTCCTTCGGAAGTTAACGTGTTTTCGACAGACAGACGGACATGGCTAGATCAACATAAAATGTCGAAACGATCAAGAATATATACTTTATGGGGTCTCAGACGAATATTTCGAGTAGTTACAAACAGAATGACGAAATTAGTATACCCCCCATCCTATGGTGAAGGGTATAAAAATAACTTCAAACTCATTTAAAATTTAAAAAAAATTTAAATTTGTTTACTTTACTTTTTTACCCCAGGAAATAGGGAATAACGAACTTTAACTTGCTGAACTAAAAGTCAGTTTTTATTCATTTTCATTGTGAGAACTTTAAATTGGCTGTATCTCCAAAACTATGCGTTCTAAAAAGAAATGGGCCTCAACTCGTCACTCCATCAAAAATTCAACAATTTTGTCGAAAATCCATCAAAAATCGAAATTTCACTTCGAAAACTTAAAATGGCTGCATCTCCTAAACTATGCGTCCTAGAGGGAAATGGGCTTCAATTCGTGACTCCATGAAAAAATTCAAAATTTGATCGAAAATCCGTAAAAAACTGAATTTTAAGTATGAAAACTTTATATTGGCTGTATCTCCTGAGCTATGCCTTCTAGAGGGAAATGAACCTTAATTCGAGACTCCATCAAAAATTCAAACTTGTCATCGAAAATCTACAAAAATCTAACTTTCAGTATGAAAACTTTAAATTTGATGTTTCTCCTAAAATATGGATTCTGCTAAAAATTTATACAAGTTTAATTTAGTTGAAGGGCATAATTTTATTTTACATACTAAACTTCTGTCAAACCAGCAAAAATTAAAGCTTCTAGGAAGCGAACAAGGATGATTGAGAGACAAGTTTACATGGGAGCTATATCAGGTTATCGACTAATTTCGACCGCGTTTGGCACAGTTGTTGGAAGTCGTAACAGAACACCAAATGCAAAATTTCAGCCAAATTGGACAAAAATTACGTCTTTTAAGGGCTCAAGAGTCAAATCGGGAGATCGGGTTATATGGGTGCTATATCAGGTTAAAGACCGATTCGGGCCCCACTAGGCACAGTTGTTGAAAGTCATAACAAAACACTACATGCTCAATTTCAGCCAAATCGGACAAAAATTGCGGCTTCCAGGGGCTCAAGAAGTTTAATCGGGAGATCAGTTTATGTGGGTGCTTTGTCAGGTTATAGACTGATTTGGTCCGTACTTGGGTCGAAATATCCATTTCCGACCATATAAAGTATATATATTCTTGATCAGCATAAAAATCTAAGACGATTTAGCCATGTCCGCCTGTCTGCCCGTCTGTCTGTTGAAATCACTTTCTTCAGTTTGGCCCAGATCGGTCCGGATTTGGATATAGCTGTCATATAGACCGATCTCTCGATTTAAGGTCTTGGGCCCATAAAAGGCACATTTATTATCCGATTTCGCTGAAATTTGGGACAGTGAGTTGTGTCAGGCCCTTTGAAATCTTTCTCCAATTTGGACCAGATTGGTCCAGATTTGGATATAGCTGACATATATAGACTGATCTCTCGATTTAAGGTTTTGTTGTCCGATTTCGCCGAAATTTGGGACAGTGAGTTCTGTCAGGCCCTTTGAAATCATTCTTCAATTTGGCTCAGATCGGGCCAAATTTGGATATAGCTGCCACATCGGCCGATATCTCGATTGAAAGTCTTGGCCCCATAAAAGGCGCATTTATTATCCTATTTCACTGAAATTTGACACAGTGACTTATGTTAGGCTATTACCGTGTCGTATATGGTTCAGATCGGTTTATTTTTAGTATAGCTTATTAAAAGACCAATATTTTGTTATACACAATTGAACAATGACTTGTACTTATTAGTATTTGCTCCAAATCGGAACATATATCGACATAGCTGCTATGGGCCATAAGGTATGATTTTTTCACGGATTTTGACGAAAAGTGGTTTACATATATACCCGAGGTAGTGGGTATCCAGAGTTCGACCCGGCCGAACTTAACGCCTTTTTTCTTGTTTCTAGCTACCATGTTGTTTGTTTAAATACATTGGTTTTGCCTTAGTTACCCTAGATATACGTTTGCAAACGTTATGTGGTGCGTTTTTTGGAATTTTATGAAAGATTTAAAAACTTGCGGTCACATTATTTGGTATTTTGGTTTGGGTTTTTATATAGCATTGTTTATTTTTCGAGTTTTTTTGGAGGTTTGTATTTTAGTGATTAATCCAAATGCGTTTGCAAATAAACATTTGGGTCTCCCCCCAGTTATTTGGGGCCAGATGTCCACCTCTAAGGCAGTTTGTCTACCTATGGCTTTGGTACCCACTTACCACACTAATAGACAGTTGCCGGGAAGGACAGACGAACACTTAAATTGTATTAAATTCAAAGCAAATGGTCCCATTGCATTTATCCATAGATTTATGAGTATTTTGAATTTGTTTTTTTTTTTTTGTAGTCAAGAGAAGAAAAAACCATCAAGCCGCATTCGAGCTATGGTTCAAATCCACTGCCAAAACTAGTTTAAATAGCCCATAGTAGTTGTTATAAAAGACAAGCCGCTAACAAAGTGAACTATTTACGATTTTATAAAACGAGGGACAAAATACCAATGGCGCCCGCCATATTTAAATCGACCAACGTCTATAATTGAAGTCCCTCCGTTCACTCCGACGCATAATGTCCACGCACACACACACACACACGCCAATTTGAAAAGAGTTGGAAAAAAAAACAATACAAATCCCAAAAAATAATATCGATGGCGATTACCAAATAGTTTCACTTTCATTTTCAACCAGACAACAACACTCAAGACCAAGCCAACATATACCCCACATTTGGTGGAATTTCTGTTCAGAGACATGACACCAAAGCAAACCAAAAAACTCAAAATGTTACAGTTTCAAGTACTTTCCAAATGTTTTACTGTCTACCCCTTAGTGTGTTCATGTTTAACAATGAATCTACAGAATTTTGATGACACTGAATTGCTTTACGAGTGATGGTACAGTGGGAACTATAAAAAGTGGTAGACATTTTAAACTATACAAGTAAAAGCGTGCTAAGTTCGGCCGGGCCGAATCTTGGGAACCCACCACCATGGATTCGGCTAAAAATTTATGCAAAATAAATTTTGTTGTAGGTCACGATTTTATTCTACATACCAAACTTCTGTCAAACTAGCAAAAATTAAAGCTTCTAGGAACCGAACAAGGATGATAGAGAGACCGGTTTACATGGGAGCTATATCAGGTTATAGACTGATTTGGGCCGTACTTAACACAGTTGTTGAAAGTCATTGTTGAACACCGCATGCAAAATTTCAGCCAAATCGGGCAAAAATTCCCGCTTGTAAGGGCTTCAGATGTCAAATCGGGAGACCGGTTTATATAGGAGCTATATCAGGTTTTAGACTGATTTAGACTGTACTAGGCACAATTGTTGGAAGTCATAACAGGACACCACATGCAAAATTTTAGCCAAATCGGGCAAAAATTACGGCTTGTAAGGGCTCAAGAAGTCAAATCGGGAGATCGGCTTATATGGGAACTATACCAGGTTATAGACCAATTTGGACCGTACTCAACATAGTTGTTGGAGGTTATAACAGAATGTTTTTTGCAAAATTTCAGCCAAATCGTATCAAAATTGCGGCTTCCAGAAGCTCAGGAAGTCAAATTGGGAGATCGGTTTATATGGAAGCTATATCCAAATCTAAACCAATAGGGCCTATTTGCAATCCTCAACGACCTACATCAATAAAAAGTATCTGTGCAAAATTTCAAGCAGCTAGCTTTACGTGCTCGACCGCTTCCGTGATTTCGACAGACGGACGGACGGATATGGCTAGATCGAATAAGAATGTCGAGAGGATTCAGAATATATATATTTTATGGGGTCGCAGGTTAGTATTTCGATGTGATACAAACGGAATGACTAGAGTAGTATACCCCCATCCTATGGTGGTGGGTATAAAAAGGGATACACATTTTAACCTATACAAGTATAAGCGTGGTAAGTTCGTCCGGGCCGAATCTTGTATACTCTCCACCATGGATCGTATTTGTCGAGTTCTTTATCTTTTTGTAGAAAAACAAAGGATAGCTATATCACGTTTTGGTCCAATTCGAACCATAATTGAATTGATAGTTGGAGACCATAGTTGAAATTATTGCGTAAAATCTCAGCCAATTCGAATAAGAATTGCGCGCTTCAGGGGCTCAAGAAGTAAAATAGGGATATGGGTTTATATGAGAGCTGTATCAGGCAATAGACCGAATCAGACTATATTTCGAGTCCGATTCGCGGCTCAAGAAGCAAAATCGGGAGATCGGTTTATATGGAAACTGTATCAAACTGTAGATCGATTCACACCATATTGCACACGTATGTTGAAAGCTATGGGAGAAGCCGTTGTGCAAAATTTCAGCCAAATCGGATTATAATTGCTCTCTCTAGAGGATCACGAAGTCAAGATGCCAAATCGGTTTATATGGCAGCTATATCAGGTTATGTACCGATTTGCGCCATACTCATCAGGAGTCATATCAAAAGACCTCATACAAAATTTCAGAAAATTTGGCTGAGAATTGTGCCCTCCAGTGGCTCAAGAAGTCAAGATCCAAGATCGGTTTATATCGCACCTATACCAGGTTGTGGACCGATTTGAACCATTCTTGGCACAGTCGTTGAAAGTCATATCATAAAACACGTCATGTATAATTGCTCTCTCTAGAGGCTGAAGAAGTTAAGATGCCAAATCGGTTTATATGGCAGCTATATCAGGTTATGTACCGATTTGCGCCATACTCATCACAAGTCATATCAAAACACCTCATACAAAATTTCAGCCATTTCGGGTGAGAATTGAGCCCTCCAGTGGCTCAAGACGTCAAGAACCAAGATCGGTTTATATCGCACCTATACCAGGTTATGGACGATTTGAACCATACTTCGCACAAATGTTGGAAGTGATACCACAACATCACGTGCAAAATTACAGCCAAATCGGATAAGAACTGCGCCTTCTAAAAGCTCAAGAAGTAAAAACCCCAGATCGTTTTATATAGCAGCTATATCTGGTTATGAACCGATTTAAAACATACTTAGCACAGTTGGTGGAAGTAATATCAAAACACTACGTACTAAATTTCACCCAAATCGGACCTGAATTGCGCCTCTAGAGGCCCAAGAAGTCAAGACCCAAGATCGGTTTATACGCAGCTACATCAAAACATGGACCGATTTGTCCCATTTACAATCCCAACCGACCTACACTAATAAGAAGTATTTGTGCAAAATTTCAAGCGGCTACCTTTACTGCTTCAAAAGTTAGAGTGCTTTCGACAGACAGTCGGACGGACATGGCTAGTTCGACTTAAAATATCAAGACGATCAAGAACATATATACTTTATGGGGTCTTAGACGCATATTTCGAGGTGTTACAAACAGAATGACGAAATTAGTATACCCCCATCCTATGGTGGGGGGTATAATAACGTAAATTTGTTTGCACTTTTTTTGTACTTTTCTACAATTTTGCTCATTATACCCTACACCACCACTGTGGTACAGGGTATTATAGATTTGTACATTTGTTTGCAACACTAAGAAGGAGAAGAGCTAGACCCATTGATAAGTTTACCGATCGACTCAGAATCACTTTCTGATTCGATTTAGCCACGTCTGTCTGACGTCTGTGAGTCCATGTATTCTTGTAATCAAAGTGCAGATAGTATTTGTTGTCCGATTGTCATTAAATCTTGCACATGTCTCTTTTTTGGCCCAAGGACAAACGCTATTGATTTTGAAAAAAAAAAATCGGTTCAGATATAGATATAGCTCCCATATATATCTTTCATGCGATATGGCTTTTTAAGGCCATATCGCATGTGACTTAAGGAAATTAAGTCACAATTTTCCTCCGATCTTTACAAAATTTAGCATTGGATAATTTATTTGAGATTTACATATGTGTGCAAAATTTCATAAAAATCGGTCCAGATTTAGATATAGCTCCCATATATATCTTTCATGTGATATGACTTTTTAAGGCTGTAGAAGCCACAGTTTTAGTCCGATCTGTAAAATATTTTGCGCGAGGTGTTTTATTTGACGTCCTCATATGTGTGCAAAATTTCATAGAAATCGGTTCAGATTTAGATATAGCTTCCATATATATCTTTCATCCGATTTGGCCTTTTAAGGCTGTAGAAGCCACAATTTTGGTCCGATCTTTACAAAATTTTGCATGAGATGCTTCATTTGACGTTTTCATATGTGTGCAAAATTTCATAAAAATCGGTTTAGATTTAGATATAGCTCCCATATATATCGTTCATCCGACATGGCCTTTTAAGGCTGTAGAATCCACAATTTTCGTCCGATTTTGCATGAGACGTTTAAATTGACGTTCCAATACGTGCACAAAATTTCATTAAAATCGGTCCTGATTTAGATATAGCTCCACTGTGTATATTTCTCCGATTTGGACTTTTAAGGCAGTAAAATCCACAATTTTGGTCACATCTCTACAATATAGGGCGTGAGATGTTCCATTTCATGTCCCAGTATGTATCATTAAAATTGGCACAAGTTTCGATATAACTCCTATATCCGATATGGCCTTTTAAAGATGTGGCAATCCAAATCTCTTGTCGTATGGTAGGAAAATCTTACAAGGTTCTAAACTGCTACTTGAATTGGTATCCAAATTAAAGTCTGACTGTATTTTGCGATAAGTTCTACATGTTAAAAGTACTACATGCACCAGGTGGTGTAGGGTACTATATAGTCGACACCGTCCGACTTTTGCCTTTCCTTACTGGTTTTTGAATGAATTTATATAACAGCAGACAAAATAAATAACTACTACAATTACAGTTATGCTTTTAAACAAAAAATTAACCCCCAAAATTGGCAAATTTTTTTTCTTGTATTAGCAGACTAATTTCGTTGGGTGTAGTAGTAATTTCTAGTTTAATAGATATACCAGTGAGAACACTTCGTGACAGCTACCCTGTATAATCTAACTAGACGCCATAGAGACCAAACCTTCAATTTCGCTTTCAAAACTTCTCGAAAGTACAGTTTATTGGTAAACTTCACCTATAATGTTATTTGTGAAAGAAAAGGAAATTCTTTGGTAGATTTAAAAGAAAAAAGTTGTTCTCCTTCGCTAAATATCAATTCTATTTATTTCCTATTTTATATAATTTTGGTTGACATATTTTAGATCTTGCATTGCCCAAACTTCTGATATAATACTTCCTTATTTTTTTCTTCACGGTTCAAATATTTTCGCATAGATCTCACATTATGTCAAACGCTTATTGTGCGTTATATTTTAAAATCTCTTCTCAATCCCTCAATTTCCAATTTTGAATCAATCCACTTAAATCTTTCCCTAATTGCGAATTTGAACTGATTACAACGCTTCAGAGAAACTGTAAAAATATTTCGATGTTAACTTTAAATGTAGCTAAACAAACATCATTTCTTCTCAGTTTTTTTTTTTTTTTTTTGTTTTATTTTTTTAATTTCATAATGACAAGGCATTAAATTTAAGACATCCAAAGTAATGATGTATTCTCCATTAAAAGTATATAAATTACCAATTTCTACTTAGCTTTTACTCATTCCAATTCCATGGCGCTGTTGCTGCTGCTGCTGGCGATAATTGGGATGGTGAAAATGTTTGGTGAATATGTCTATGCTGGTTGAGTGAGTGATTGAGATTATATCAGCCCAAAGTGGTCAGTCATATGTGTCCCAACAGGAATTCAACTTAGCGACGGGGTACATATCGAGTATGTGGTGATTGTGGCCATTAGTTTTGCACTTAGGACTCTTTAATATTCAGTTCACCATCGTTTACTCGGCTCGATGTTGTTATGCGTGGCTGTCTGGCGATTGATTTATTCGCTCAAATTGCGTTTGAACCTTTGTTTTGGGGCGTTACTTCAAAAAAAAAAGACTGATTTGAAATTTCATTTCAGTTGGAACTGTACATTTATTTTGCATTTTTCAACGGGGCGATAACCGTTAAAATGCTTATATCCGGGATATAACACCATATTTGTTGATGACCGCAAATTATAGGGTGGCATATTGACAAACAAATGTGTAAAGAAATCAAAACCATTACCATTAGTTATTGCAACTACAATAAAATTATCTGGTTTTTTTAGTAAATGTCGAAAATTATAATATAAAGGGTGGTTTTTTATACCCTCCACCATAGGATGGGGGGTATACTAATTTCGTCATTCTGTTTGTAACTATTCGAAATATTCGTCTGAGACCCCATAAAGTATATATATTCTTGATCGTTGTGACATTTTATATCGATCTAACCATGCCCGTCCGTCTGTCCGTCCGTCCGTCTGTCTGTCGAAAGTACGCTAACTTCCGAAGGAGTAAAGCTAGCCGCTTGAAATTTTGGGCAAATACTTCTTATTAGTGTAGGTCGGTTGGTATTGTAAATGGGCCATATCGGTCCATGTTTTGATATAGCTGCCATATAAACCGATCTTGGGTCTTGACTTCTTGAACCTCTAGAGTGCGCAATTCTTATCCGATTGGAATGAAATTTTGCACGACGTGTTTTGTTATGATATCCAACAACTGTGCTAAGTATGGTTCAAATCGGTCCGTAACCTGATATAGCTGTCATATAAACCGATCTTTGGTTTTGACTTCTTGAGCCTCTAGAGGGCGCAGTTCTTATCCGATTTGAATGAATTTTTGGCACGACGTATTTTGTTATGATATCCAACAACTGTGCCAAGTATGGTTCAAATTTGTTCATAACCTAATATAGCTCTCATATAAACCGATCTGGGATCTTGACTTCTTGAGCCTGTAGAGATCGCAATTATTATCCGATTTGCCTGAAATTTTGTACGTCGGATTCTCTCATGACCATCAACATACGTGTTTATTATGGTCTGAATCGGTCTATAGCCCGATACAGCTCCCATATAAATCGATCTCTCTATCTCTTCTTGAGCTCCCAAAGGGGGGAAATCCTATTCGAATTGGCTGAAATTTACACAGGTCTCCAACATATAAAGGGTGATTTTTTTGAGGTTAGGATTTTCATGCATTAGTATTTGACAGATCACGTGGGATTTCAGACATGGTGTCAAAGAGAAAGATGCTCAGTATGCTTTGACATTTCATCATGAATAGACTTACTAACGAGCAACGCTTGCAAATCATTGAATTTTATTACCAAAATCAGTGTTCGGTTCGAAATGTGTTCATTCACCGTAACGTTGCGTCCAACAGCATCTTTGAAAAAATACGGTCCAATGATTCCACCAGCGTACAAACCACACCAAACAGTGCATTTTTCGGGATGCATGGGCAGTTCTTGAACGGCTTCTGGTTGCTCTTCACTCCAAATGCGGCAATTTTGCTTATTTACGTAGCCATTCAACCAGAAATGAGCCTCATCGCTGAACAAAATTTGTCAAAATTTGAACACATTTCGACAAATGCGCTCTATGGTGGAGGGTATATAAGATTCGGCCCGGCCGAACTTAGCACGCTTTTACTTGTTAGCTATTATCTTCTTGGCAACTCTGGTTTTAACAGCTCACGCATGTTTCTTGTTTTGTTTCACTGTCAAAAGCCGACGAAACGTCAAGAAAAGGATGAAATAACCTTGTTTTATTTGCATTTTGAAACATATTGACCCTATCAACCCGGAAAAATCACGTAAGAGGTTTTTTATCCCCTTCTAATGCTGGCGATATATGTATAATACCTTACACTACCTCAATACCTGCGAATCAATAAATGTGTCCTCCTTATTATATGGTACTAGAGTGTATATTAGTATAATATTCGGATCTAGAGAAAGGCTATTGAGGAATCAAATGGGCAACACCGTGGCGGTTATTCTTCAGAAGTTACAGTAACCTTAGTTGGCAAATAAACCTCCGAAGTGATTCTGATAGTAAACGGAGATAACACTTAACACCCAAAAGACTCGAGCTAATAGTAAATGTTGACAAGTGTACTTTTTAGACAGGCTGCCTACTAGTTCATAAATAGTTCTCTTTGAAATAAAACCACAAAATGCAGTTCTTTTTTCACCGCGATTATTAGATACTGCCACCAAGTATGAGAGAGTCCTCATGACTCTTTGTTGTTTTGTTAAAAACAAAATATTATTCGATTTGCATGGTTTTTTAAAGCATTGCCAAACATTGAATCCCTGACATTTTCCATGAAGGCATTTTGTTTTATGAAATTCTTTAAATGTAATAAAATGAACTAAAATTTGATTTTGATTTTGGCACAATTTATAAAAAACAATTTTTAAGCATAAAACATCTGAACACTATTTTTTTTTCAATAAGCAAATTTAGTGAAACCCTTGAAGGGTTCTTACAAATTAAATGCCACAGCTGTCAACTTCCTGCATGACTGTAAATAGGAAAAACATGACAATTAAAACGTTACCAAATAAAAATTATATTCCTATGCTAACTTACGTGCTTTCCCTTCACGATATCTCATGCAATTGAAGACATTGTAAAGGCAACGATTTGCAAATGTCGTACAGCTTCCATTGTCAATGGCATAGACGGTTGGTCCACCTTCGGAACTACACAGTACTGAGACATTGTCTTGGCAGAGTGGTGGGCGTCCAAATGAGGCACCTTGCGCCACTGCAACGATGATCAGAACAAAGAATGCGATTGAAGTGTAGTCGAGAAATTTCATTTTGCAACTGTGGGAAAAACAATGCCATGCATGGCAATTTATTTGCTGCTCAACTAATGAATGATCATCGATTAAATCACAAATAAATTACTCAACCAAGTAAACCCTCCAACTAATGAGTAAATATGAAAAATTGCAAAAATCCCCAGCTACAAATTACGATGTTAGAATCATTTTACTATTGACGACCTACATTTGGCAGAAAAAGTTTTCGTGCACATACGTATTTATTTTTACTTTCAACTCCTGCGAAAGGTTTTTTATTTACCAATTTAGTAGCACTGACTTGTCATCCCGAACTTTTTGTGACCACCAGCGTAGGATAGGGGGTATATTCATTTAGTCATTCCGTTTGCAACACAATGAAATATCAATGTCATTTTTCATCCGATTTTGCTGAAATTTCAGGCCTCCCAGCATCTGACTCAAATATGGTTCAGATCGGACTATATTCAGATAAAGCTGTCATATAGACCGATCTGCCGATAAAGGGTCTGAAGCCCATAAAAGCTTTACTTTTTAACCGATTTCGCAGAAATTTAAAACGATGAGTAGTTTTAGGCCTCCTAACATAGGACCCAAATATGGTTCAGATCGGACTATGTTTAGATATAGCTGCCGATAAAGGGTCTGAAGCCCATAAAGGCTTTAGTTTTTATCCGATTTCGATGAAATTTAAAACAGTGAGTAGTTTGAGACCTACCAACATATGATCCAAATATGGTTTAGATCGGACTGTATTTAGATATAGCTGCCATATAGAGCGATTTTCCGATAAAGGGTCCGAAGCCCATAAAAGCCCTATTTATTACCCTATTTCGCTGAAACAGTAGGTAATTTTAGGTCCCCCGACATCCGCCCCAAATATGGTTTGGATCGGACTATATTTAGATATAGGTCGATCTCCCGATAAAGGCAAAATTTCAGCTAAATCGGATAATAATTGCCCCCTCTAGTAGCTCAAGAAGTCAAGACCCAAGATCGGCTTATATGGAAGCTATATCAGGTTATAGACCGATTTGAACCATTCTTAACACAGTTGTTGGAAGTCATTACAAAACACGTTATGCAATATTTCAGCCAAATCGGATAGGAATTCCTCCTGTAGAGGCTCAAGAAGTCAAAACCCCAGATCGGTTTATATGACAACTATATCAGGTTATGGACCGATTTCAACTATTCTTAGCACAGTTGTTGAAAGTCATAATAAAACACCTCATGCAAAATTTCAGCCAAATCGGATAATAATTGCGTCCTCTAGTGGCTCAAGAAGTCAAGATCCCAGATAGGTTTATATGACAGCTATATCAGGTCATGAACCGATTTGAACAATACCTAGCACAGTTGTTGGAAGTCGTAATAAAACACCTCATGCTAAATTTCAGCCAAATCGGACAAGAATTGTACCCTCTAGAGGCTCAAGAAATCTAGATCCCAGATCGGGTTATATGGCAGCTATATCAAAATGCGGACTGATATAGCCCATTTACAATCCCAACCGACCTACACTAATAAAAAGTATTTGTGCAAAATGTCAAGCGGCTAGCTTCACTCCTTCGAAAGTTAACGTGCTTTCGACAGACAGACGGACGGACATGGCTAGTTCGACTTAAAATTTCATGAGATCAAGAATATATATACCTTATGGGGTCTTAGACGAATACTTCGAGGAGTTACAAACAGCATGACGAAATTGGTACACCCCCATCCTATGGTGGAGGGTATAAAAAAAGTTTAATTTAAATCTTAGTGCCACTGACATGTTGCGCAAGTGTATTATGTCAATAAAATGCAAATTACTACGTCTAAAAATTTTACAACGTATTTTCCTAATGACCATAGCAGAGGGTGCTTCTCATTGCAACCGTAGTTGATAAATTGGCTAAAATGGGTTGGGACAGACATGTAACTCTAGGAAGGCTTTAAAAACAACTCCTCCATTTGGACTTAGAAGTAATACAAGTACAACAATATATATTTTTTATAACTTTCATTAAATAATATATAACTTTACAGATTAAGATCTTATTATCTCATCACAATTGGGATTGTCCCGTCGACAACGACCATCGGAGTGAGTCCAGGCTGGAAAGAAAATAAAATTAAACAGTTTTTTTTTAAGTTAAAATAAATAATTCTAATGAAAAACTTACGATGTTGCGTTATGCATTTGTGTACCTTAAAGGCACACAAATTACCAAAAGTGCAGCTGTCAATGCGAGGACCAGGTCCCTTTAAGGTACCACATACAGGTTCGTATTCGAAGGTGCAGATTCTACGACATGTGGCATTGCCTTCCACCTGCATAAGACTGCATAGTATGGCCAATGCAAGGGCTAAAACCAAAGAAATTGAATTCATCGTTTCACTTGTGACTCTCAAGCTGTTTCCAGATATTTTTATGGTATTTCACGAGATATTTATAGGCAATTTCAAACAAAAATAACAGTTAATAAAAAAAATCAAAACAGTTGCTTTTGAAAACAAGACATTTCCTTAGATTGAATGCTATATCTCAGAACGACACTTGCATAAACATTTGCAACAACTTTAAGATATATTTTATTTAATTAAGCAAATATTGATTTAATTTTACAATAACAGTATGGATCTCAACATCATTTGTCTCCCAAATGAATGGGAGTCAAGTGCGGATCACTTGTTTGTTTTTTTTTTTTTTTAATACACAAATATTGAATTAAATTAACAATGAATAGGTGGATCATTTATTTACTTCTTCTTTTTTTTTTAATATGTGTCATATTTCTTCACAAATGAAAATTGAATAAATTGACAGGGAATAAAGAAAATATACAAAAAAAAAATTAACACAAAAAATAATTCGTTTTCTGAAAACATTGGATTTTGTTTACGACAATATTACATGTTTTTTTAATGATAATTTTTGCAAACATTTGTGACAAATATAATTTTTTTTACACGAATAATGGTTAGGTTAGGTTGAAAAGAGGGTGCATATATTAATTCGCCCCATGCCACTACGGACATACACCTAAGCCAGTAATCGGCTTGTTGTGCGCTCTAAAAACTATGAAGTAACCTCTAACAAGTAAGAGCGAGCTAAGTTCGACCGGACGGAATCTTATATACCCTCCACCATTGATCGCATTTGTCGAGTTCTATGCGCGGTATCTCTTTTTAGACAAACATAGAACATTGAATAAGAACTGTTATGCTATTGAAGCTATATCAAGTTATACTCCGATTCGGACCATAAATGAATACTGAACATTGTAGAAGTCATTATGTAATATTTTAGACCATTCGGATAGGAAATGAGCCTTGTAGGGGCTCAAGAAGCAAAATCGGGACATAGGTTTATATGAGAGCTGTATCAAGCTATTAATCGATTCAGACCATATTAGACACGTATGTTGAAGGTCATGAGAGAAGCCGTTGTACAAAATTTCAGCCAAATCGGGCGAGAATTGCGCCCTCTGTAGGCTCAAGAAGTCAAGACTCCAGATCGGTTATATGGGAGCTATAGCAAATTATGGACCGATTTAAACCATACTCAGCGTAGTTGTTGCAAGTGATACCAAAACACTACGTGCAAAATTTCAATAAAATGGGACAAGAATTGCGCCCTCTGGAGTCTCAAGAAGTCAAGATCCAAGATCGGTTTATATGACAGTTATACCAGATTATGAACCGATTTGCATCATACTTGGCACAGTTGTTGGATATCATAACAAAACACGTCGTGCAAAATTTCAATAAAATCGGATAAGATTTGCGCCCTCTGGAGTCTCAAGAAGTCAAGACCAAAGATCGGTTTATATGGCAGCTGTATCAGGTTATGTACCGATTGCAACCATACTTGGCACAATTGTTGGATATCATAACAAAACACGTCGTGCTAAATTTCATTCCAATCGGATGCGAATTGGGCACTCTAGAGGCTCAAGAAGTCAAGACCCAAGATCGGTTTATAAGACAGCTATATCAAAACATGGACCGATATGGCCCATTTACATTCCCAACCGACCTACACTAATAAGAAGTATTTGTGCAAAATTTCAAGCGGCTAGCTTTACTCCTTCAGAAGCAAGCGTGCTTTCAACAGACAGACGGACGGACAGACGGACGGACGGACAGACGGGTGGACGGACATGGCTAGATCAACATAAAATGTCGCGACGATCAAGAATATATATATATACTTTATGGGGTCTCAGACGAATTTTTCGAGTAGTTACAAACAGAATGACGAAATTAGTATACCCCACATCCTATGGTGGAGGGTAAAAAAAAAAATTTTTAAGTTAGGTATTCCGTGCTACTTACAAAATCCTTAATTGTTTTCAATGCCACTCCCCTAAGTTGATTCATGTCTGATATTGTGTCTCCACCTAAGTACCGGTATTTGTTGGACGTGAAAGCCGGGCAATGACAAAGGAAATGCTCCAACGTCTTGCCGCACCGATTTTACATAAGTGAGGTCGTAGTCCTATGTGTGCCGTTATGATACCAACAGCTATACTGACATCCTTCTTGCTGCCTTTCAGTAATAGCCTCGTCTTCTCACGATCTGGATCCTCCCATAGGATTTTCGCCGTCCTACTGACCGTTTCGCTGTTCCACAATGTTGCATGCGCATTCGTCGCCCACTCCCTTAACTCGGACTTAAATCATCCGCCCTTTCATTTCCCCTTACTCCGTTATGGCCCGGCACCAAACGATGCGGATTTTCCCATACTCAGAGAAGGCGTTAATCTCCTTCTTACACTGCAAGACTGTTCGTGACCTTACCGTCCTGGTTGTTATTGCCCTTATGGTAATTTTACTGTGGGTAAAGATGTTCAGACTCGATGTCCTCGCGTTAGCACCACACCACTTCACGCATTCCCGGATCTTCGTCTGCAGGACCGTATTATGGTCAGGCAGTCTAAAACAGATCTCAGTCCCTGGGTTTTCAATGTAAACCCCCAGGCCCACTCTGTCCTCTAGCTTTGATCCATCCGTATAACATGATCTTCCAGATGGCAATACTAGGGTTCCGTCAATCCAAGACTGTGCCGATGGCAGCAGTGCCTCGCACTCGACTTCAAGGTTCATCTCAGGTATCCGATCGGAAACCTCTCCATTTCCTTCCAGGTTTCCTATCGTCGCCTCGATTATACCGCTATGGTATGAGCTGCTACCTTCCTCAATCCATTCTCCCATCGCCTCTAGTCTCATTGCAATAGTGGCTGCCTCACACTTAATCTGTATGTCAATGGGTCGGATATCTAGAATAGTCTCCAGTGCCCTAGTGGGCGTGGTCCTCATCGCTCCGCCAGTGCCAAGACAACATGTTCTCTGAACCTGTTGTATGGTCCTTATGTTGCACTTTTTCTCCATAGCAGTCCACCAAACTACTGAGGTGTAAAGTAATGTAAGTATTGATCTAATCACGCTCCTGTGGACTATCCTAGGATTCAGGCCCCATTTCGAGCCTACGGCCCGTCTACATAGTGCCCAACATCTGTGAGCCTTTTCAGTACGCTCCTGAATGTGACACTTCCAATTCAGTTTCCTGGCTAAGATCACACCTAAGTATTTGACCTTGTCAGATATTCGAAATCGTCTTATTGAGGAAACATGGTGCGTCAAATTCGCCCTCCTTCGTCTTCTTCGTGAACAGGCATATTTCAGTCTTCTCTGGGTTAACATTGAGACCTCTGGGTCTAGCCCAGTCAAATGCCATATGCAAGACCTTTTCGGCCCTTCTACATAGCTCGTTCGAATCCTTACTTCTTAGAAGTATTATAACATCGTCTGCATAGCATAAGGGTTCAAATCCCTCCTCAGTCAGCATCCGTAGTAGGTCATTTATGGTGGTCACCCATGGGAGTGGCGATAAAATGCCCACCTGTGGCGTGCTCTGGAACAATACGGACGGACATGCACAATACTTTAATTCTTAATACATAAATGTTATTCGGGGCTTAAGCTACACTCAACCAAATTTGTTATTAAAAACAGCAAAAATGATTGCTAAAACAGCAGCTTTTGTCTGCCGAAAATGGAAAAACAGATATTACTGCTGCTTCAGCAAACATAGGACTGCTGTAATACTAAACATTTCTTACTGCTATTTTAACTAATGATTTAAATTTGTGGAATACTACTATAAAGAAGCTTCCTGATCCATCGATTGGTTTTTATACCCACCCCTGAAGGATGGGGGTATATTCATTTTGTCATTCCGTTTGCAACACATCGAAATATCCGTTTCCGATCCTAAAAAGTACATATATTCTTGATCAGCGTAAAAATCTAAGACGGTCTAGCGATGTCCGTCCGTCTGTCTGCTAAAATCAAGCTTCAGTCTCTAAAAATCGAGATATTAAGCAGAAACTTTGCTCAGATTCTTTTTTTGTTCATAAGCAGGTTAAGTTCGTAGATGGGCTATACCGGACTATATTTTTATAGGTTAGTCAACATTCTTATTCAATTTGGCCCAGATCGGTTCAGATTTGAATACAGCAGCCATATAGATCCATCTCTCGATTTAAGGTCTTAGGACCCATAAAAGCTGCATTTATTGTCCGATTTTGCCATAATTTGGGACAGTGGGTTGTGTTAGGTCGTCCTTCGACATAATTTTTTAATTTGAACCAGATCGGTCCAAATTTGTATATAGCTGCCATGTTTTGGGCCCATAAAAGGTTTTTGGCCCATTTTTCATTTTACCCAACTGCTAGGGTCCGATGTTGGCGGCGAAGAGGATACCGCAGAACCAATCCCTGATGATGGTATAGAATGTTTACCTCCGACTAAAGAACAACAAGGCAGCAGGAGCCGACGGGTTACCCGCTGAACTATTTAAGTCCGGAGGCGACACGCTGATAAGGCGTATGCATCAGCTTATCTGCGCAATCTGGCTAGAAGAACGCATACCCGATGATTGGAACCTCAGCATACTATGTCCCGTACACAAGAAAGGAGACAATACGGAATGTGCCAACTACAGAGGAATAAGTCTCCTCCCCATCGCATACAAGATACTCTCGAGCGTACTGTGTGAAAGATTAAAACCTAAAGTCAATGAGATAATTGGGCCCTATCAATGCGGCTTTAGACCTGGTAAATCCACCCTAGACCAGATATTCACACTGCGCCAAATCCTGGAAAAGACCCGAGAAGGACAAATCAACACCTACCACCTCTTTGTTGACTACAAAGCCGCCTTCGATACTCCTTTACGTTCAAAGGTATTTCAAGCCATGTCTGAGTTTGGTATCCCTGCAAAATTAATAAGACTCTGCAGGATGACACTTGCTGATACGCGCTCCTCAGTAAGAATAGGAAAGAATCTCTCCGAACCATTTAATACCAAACGAGGTTCCAGACAAGGAGACAGCCTCTCGTGTGATCTCTTTAATATCCTGCTGGAGAAGATTATAGGAGATGCAGAAGTGAATAGATATGGCACACTAATCACAAGAGAGCACATGCTACTCTCCTATGCCGACAACCGACCTATGATATCGATCATAGGTCGGTCACCGGAAGTAGTAACTGCAGCCTTTGAAAGAATCGAAAGAGAGTCAGTGAAAATGGGTCTGGCAGTAAATGGAGATAAGACGAAATGGATGGTCTCCACTCCCAAAAAGCCTTGTACAACCGAGCAGATAAAGAAAATGGAGAAAGTTGGGAACAACAACTTTGAGATAGTCAGTAACTTTATCTACCTCGACACCGCCGTAACCGAATCGAATGACACCAGTTTTGAGATAAAGCGAAGAATAATACTGGCAAACAGATGCTACTTTGGACTAAGTAAGCAGTTTAGAAACAAGCCACCTCTCGACAGACGAAGACTACACTTTACAAGACACTGATACTACCCGTGCTGTTATATGGTTCTGAAGCATGGGTACTTGTGAAAGCAGATGAGGCAGTGCTTGGAGTATTTGAGAGAAAGATTCTTCGTAAAATATATGGACCAGATTGCGTTAACGGAGAATATAGGCGACGTATGAACCACGAGCTGTATGAGCTGTATGACGACGGTAGCATAGTTACTCGCATCAAAATAAAACGGCTGCGTTGGCTAGGTCATGTTGTCAGAATGGATGAAGAAGCTGCAGCAAAGAAGTCTTTTGAAGGCAAACACAGTGGTACACGCAAACCGGGAAGACCAAAAGCCCGATGGAAAGACCCAGTTGTGGGAGACACCTCGAAACTTGGTGTCAGAGATTTTGGTATGAGCGCAGAAGATCGAGGCGCTTGGAACGCTATTCTACGTTCAGCTAGTGGAACAAATATTCTGTCATAGCCAATTAAAGTAAAGCAAAGTAAGTAAGCAAAAGGCGCATTCATGGTCCGATATCGGCAAAATTTGAGACAGTGAGTTAAGTAAGGCCTCTTGACATATTTCTAACATATTGCACAGATCGGTTTAGATTTGGATATAGCTGTCATAAAAGGCGCATTTATTGTCAGATTTCGCCGAAATTTGGCAGAGTGAGTTTCGATTTAAGGTTTTGGACCCATAAAAGGCCCATTTATTGTCCGATTTCGCCGAAATTTGGAACAGTGAATTGAATTATGCATTTCTCACCGGACTATGACAAAAGGTGGATTACATATATACCCGAGGTGATGGGTTTGGATACCCGGCCCAGCCGAACATAACGCCTTTTTACTTGTTTGTTATTGCTCTGCTAATGTTCACCTGACTGGAATGGCCTCTTGTTTCTAAATTTAAAGAAACAGGTTAAGAAAAGTGTGCATTCAATGGTCATTATAAACATCCACTGGGACACACATTTACATATGTGTTATATTTTTATACCCTCCACCATAGGATGGGGGAATACTTATTTCGTCAGTCGTCCTCGAAATATGCGTCTAAGACCCCACATGGTAGATATATTCTTGATCGTCATGACAATTTAAGTCGATCTAACCATGTCCATCCATCTCTGCCTGTCGAAAGCACGCTAACTTTCGAAGGAGTAAAGCCAAACGCAAGAAATTTTGAACAAATACTTTTTTTTAGTGTAGGTCGGTTGGGAATGTAAGTGGGCCAAATCGGTCCATGTTTTGATATAGCTGCCATATAAACCGATCTTGGGGTTTTGACTTCTTGAGCCTCTTGAGGGTGCAATTCTTATCCGATTAGACTGAAATTTTGCACGTGGTGTTTTGGTATCACTTTAAAAAAATTTGCTATGTATGGTTCAATCGGTTCATAACCTCATATAGCTGCCATATAAACCGATCTTGGGTCTTGACTTCTTCAGCTCTTAGAGAGCGCACTTCTTAACCGATTTGACTGAAATTTTGCACGTAGTGTTTTGGTATCACTTCCAACAACTGTGCTATGTGCGGTTCAAATCGGTTCATAACCTGATATAGCTGCCATATAAACCGATCTTGGGTCTTGACTCCTTCAGCTCTTAGAGGGCGCAATTCTTATCCGATTTGGCTGTAATTTTGCACGTGGTGTTTTGGTATCACTTCCAATAACTGTGCTTAGTATGGTTCAAATCGGTCTAAAACCTGGTATAGCTACCACATAAACCCATCTTGGGTTTTGACTTCTTGAGCCTCTAGAGGGCGCAATTCTTAATCGATTTGACTGAAATTTTGCACGTCGTGTTTTGGTATCACTTCAAATAACTTTACTATGTTTGGTTCAAATCGGTTCATAACCTAATATAGCTACCATATAAACCGATCTTGGATTTTGACTTCTTGAGCCTCTAGAGGGCGCAATTCTTATCCGATTTGGCTGTAATTTTGCACGTGGTGTTTTGGTATCACTTCCAACAACTGTGTTAAGTATGGTTCAAATCGGTCAAAAACTTAATATAGCTGCCACATAAACCGATCTTTTTAATGAGTTGTTTTGTTATGATTTCCAACAACTGTGTCCAGTATGGTGCAAATCGGTGCATAACCTGATATAGCTGCCATATAAACGGATGTGGGATCTTGACTTCTTGAGCCTCTAGAGGGCGCAATTCTCATCCGATTTGGCTTTGTTCAACGGCTTCTCCCATTACCTTCAACGTAAGTGTCGAATATGGTCTGAAACAATCTATAGCTTGATACAGCTCCCATATAATCCGATCTCTCGATTTTACTTCTTCAGCGCCTACAAGGCGCAATTTTTATCCGAGTGAACTGAAATATAACACAATCACTTCTACAGTGTTCAGCATTCAATTGTTTGCCTAAAGCATTGTTTACCCAAAAGAAATACCGCGCAAAGAACTGCGATCCATGGTGGAGGGTATATAAGATTCGGCCCGGCCGAACTTAGGACGCTCTTACTTATTTCTTCTAACATCCCCTTCATAATTAAGCAGCAGTAATTTTCAACAAACAACAGACTTATCAACAGTAAGCCTGCTACTCTGCAATTGTAGTACTACTGCTATTACAGCAGAACAACTGCAACAATAGCATCAAAATTAACTTCTTATATTCAGCAGACCTCGTTTGCTATTTTCAGCAAACTTTTTTCCACGAGTGTGCTAAGTTCGGCCGGGCTGAATCTCGGGTAACCACCACCTTGGATTCTGCTAAAAATTTATACAAACTTAATTTTATTGAAGAGCATAATTTTTTTCTATATACCAAACTTCTGTCTCATGAGCAAAAATTAAAGCTTCTAGGAACCGAGAGACCAGTTTATATAAAATTATGGCTTCCAGGGGCTCAAGAAGTCAAATCGGGAGATTGGTTTATATGGGAGCTTTATCAGGTAATGGACCGATAAGAACCGTACTTAACACAGTTGTTGGAAGTCATAACAGAACACTTTTAGCAAAATTGTAGCTAAATCGGACAAAAATTGCGGCTTTCAGGGGGTGGAAGGAGTCAAATCGGGAGATCGGTTTATATGATAGCTATATCAGGTTATAGACCGATTAAATCATACTTGGCACAGTTTTTGGAACAGAATATCGCATGCAAAATGTCAGCCTAATCTGACACAAATTGTGACTTCCGGGGGCTCAAGAAGTCAAATTGGGAGATTGCTTTATATGGGAGCTATTTCCGCTTATAGACTGATTTGGACTGTACTAGGCACAGTTATTAGAAGTCACAACAGAACACTATATGCAAAATTGTTGGTAAATCGGACAAAAAATGCGGCTTGCTGGGGCTCAAGAACTCAAATCGGGAGATCGGTTTATATGGGAGCTATATCAGGTTATAAACCGATTTGGACTGTACTAGGCACAGTTATTGAAAGTCATAACAGAGCACTATATGCAAAATTGTTGCTAAATCGGAAAAAAATTGCGGCTTGTTGGGGCTCAAGAAGTCAAATCGGGAGATTGGTTTATATGATGGCTATATCATGTTATAGACCGATTAGAACCGTACTTGGCACAGTTATGGGAAGTTGGGCAAAAATTGTGGCTTCCAAGGGCTTAAGAAGTCAAATCGGCAGATCGGTTTATATGGGAGCTATATCTAAATCCGAACCGTCAATAGCTAGTATCTGTGCAAAATTTCAAACTGCTAGGTCTACGCGCTAGATCGCTATCGTAATTTCGACAGACGGACGAACGGACATGGCTAGATCGAATCAGTATGTCGAGACGCCCAATACTTTATATTTTGAGGTGTTACAAACGGAACGATTAGATTAGTATACCCCTAACCTATGGAGGTAGGTATAAAAAAGATCATATTACAGTAGGCAAAGCTGCTAATTCGTTTACAATAAACAAAATTCGTTACCCACAATAATGCTACGTTTATGGCTAACGTTTTATATATTGAAGAAACGTTACACGTTTACAATAAAAGAAAAACATTGTGATACAAGTATATTGTTTGTCTTATTAAAATTCCAAACGTTTTATGTTTTCGTGTGTAATAGCAATGTTTGTGTTTATAAAATTCTTTATAAGAATAAAATTAAGAATATTTTAAGTTTTTTTCAAGGCCCTGCGATACTACAAGTGGGAATTCCATTGGGACAAGCACCATCACTACGAGTCCAAGCTAAATAATGAAAGAAGAATTGTAATTAAAATTCACAATTTGAATATACAAATGTACTTACGAAGTGTGGTCCAACATTTGTGCATTTCAAACAAACACAAATTTGGGAAGGTACATTTAACCACCATTGGTCCAAGTCCTCTCAGTTCGCCACATACAGGATTAAGATCACCGGTACATGTCTTGAAACAACGTTGGTTACCCTCAATACCCATTAAACCACATATTAATGCAAGGCAGAACAATATTAAGCCTGAATATGAATGCATTATGTAAAAATGTTTTCTAGACTTTTTACCCAGCATTTCGATCTATTTATAGGTCGTAGAGGCAAAATGTTGGCATTGTCGAATAATAATTCAATTACTGTTGTCAATTAAAATTCGTAGCAATTCCATATTGAACAGAGCCTCACTTGTTCAAATAATCTGTCAATAATACATTGTTATTATTCGCTGATTAACAATTATAACGTATTGAATCGGTTAATAAGAACACCATGCACCTGTAAGAATAGGTGATGACAAGGGGTCATAAAACAAGAAAAGGGGGGTTTTGGGTCCAAAAACCAGGCCCGGAGTCTAAAGTGTTGTAAACTGCAATTGTTTACATACCCGCGTATGAAAATCGATATGGTCGGATTCAATTGTATCTACCATCGTCCCGAATTTTTATACCCACCACCGTAGGATAGGGAGTATATTCATTCAGTCATTCCGTTTGCAACACATCGAAATATCAATTTCCGACCCTACAAAGTATATATATTTCCGATCTTCGTAAAATTCTAAGACGATTTAATGACGTCCGTGTGTCTGTCCGTCTATCCGTCTGTCCGTCCGTTTGTTATAATCACTCTACAGCCTTCAAAATGAGATATTGAGCAGAAATTTGACACAGATACGTCTTTTTGATGTACGCTGGGTAAGTTCTTGAACGGGCCAAATCGGACCATATTTGGATATAGCTGCCATATAGACCGATTTTCTGATAAAGGGTATAATGCTCATAAATGCTTTATTTTTCGTTCGATTTCGCTGAAATTTGAAAGTTTTAGGCCATCTGACCCAAATATGGATCAGATCGGACTATATTTATACATAGCTGTAAATACATTTATTGTCAAAATTCAGTGAAATTTGAGATTTTGGCCCAGATCGGTCCAAATTTGGATAGAGCTGCCAGATAGTCCGATCTCTCGATTTGAGGTCTTGGGCGCATTAAAGGCGCATTTATTGTCAGATTTTGCCATAATTTGTTCTGAGTCGATCTAACCATGTCCATCTGTCGAAATCCCGATAGGAGTCGAACACGTAAAGCTGCCGGATTGAAATTTGCACAGATACTTAAAATTGATGTAAAATTGAGGAGGCGACCGTAGCGCAGAGGTTAGCATGTCCGCCTATGACGCTGAACGCCTGGGTTCGAATCCTGACGAGACCATTAGAAAAAAAATTCAGCGGTGGTTTTCCCTTCCTTATGCTGGCGACATTTGTGAGGTACTATGCCATGTAAAACTTCTCCCCAAGGGGTGTCGCACTGCGGCTCGCCGTTTGGACTCGGCTATAAAAAGGAGGCCCCTTATCATTGAGCTTAAACTTGAATCGGACTGCACTCATTGATATATGAGAAGTTTGCCCATGTTCCTTAGTGGAACGTTCATGGGCAAAATTTGTATTTTACTTAAAATTGATGTAAGTCATTGGGGATTGCAAATGGGCCATATCGGTTCAGATTTGGATGTAGCTCCCATATAAACCAATCTCTCGATGTGATTTCTTGAGCCCCTGGGACCGCAATTTTTGTCCGATTTGGCTGGAATTTTGCATGCGGTGTTCTATTGAGACTTTCAATAACTGTGCAAGTACGGTCTAAGTCGGTCTAAAACCTGATGTAGCTCCCATATAAACCGATGTCCCGGTTTGACTTCTCGAGCCCCTGGAAACCGAAAGTTTTGCCCGATTTGGCTGAAACTTTGCACGTGATGGTCCGTTATGACTCCCAACAACTGTGCCTTGTACAGTTCGGTCTATAACCTGATATAGCTCCCATATAAACCGATCTCCCGATTTGATTTCTTGAGCCCCTGGGGACGCAATTTTTGTCCGATTTGGCTGGAATTTTGCATGCGGTGTTCTGTTACGACATCCAAAAACTGGGTCAATTACGGTCAAAATCAGTCTATAACCAAATATAGCTCCTATATCAACCGGTCTCTCGATCATCTAGAAACTTTAAGTTTTGCTGGTTTGACAGAAGTATTTACGGTATTTCAATTAAATTTATTTTGTATACATTTTCAACAGAATCCATGATTGTGGGTTCCCAAGATTCGACCCGGCCGAACTTAGCATGCTTTTACTTCTTTCATGTTTCATTTTTAATTTGGGACGCAATTGTATGGGGCCCACTGTTAAGGCATCATTAAAATCTTGAGCACATTTGCTCGAAATTTGGTAGGGATTGATTTACAACCCATTTGAAAACCTCTTGCGAATTCTATCGATTCACAATTCGGTGGATTTGCATCATTTTAGAATTAGATATACTAGCTCCCAATTTCCACTTATAGGGTAGGTGTAGGATATTATATAGTCGGCATCGCCCAGCATTTGCCTTTCCTTACTTGTTAATAGTAACTTTTCATTTGATTTTCGTTTTTCTGGATTGAATTCCAGAGACTACGCTCAAAAAAGTATGCTAGTCCTAATAATTTTGCTCCAAAGCTTGTCTCAGGTTTCGCTAGCAACATGACCACAGCAGCATTGTCACGATCATCCCGAGTAAAACAACGGCTTTCCGAATCACAGCGTCCATTGTGAGCAATCCATCCTTTATTAGAAATATATGTAAATAATTATTATTTTTTAGGGAGAAGGAAACATAATTTTTATTAACAAAAAAAAAACACTAAAAATTTTAAATTTTTATATTCAAAAATAAATTTTTAACTGATTTTATATTACTCACTTTCTTGTTTCTCGCATTGTTGCAAATATAGTTTACAAATATTTTGAAAAGTACACAATATGTATCCCTTACTGGCTCCTAAATATAATGCACCACATACTGGTTGTTGCTCCGAAGGGCAATCATTGTTGCATTGTTCTATTACATTATTGTCCGTTGTGTTAATTGCCGGCTTTGCGCTTACAAATGCAGAATAAAACACTAAAATTATCAACACTTTACTACGACAAGGCATTACTTTGAAATGTGAATTTGAAAATGTAATGGGAATTTTTTTTTTAGAATTCTTCTTTATATACGAGAATGCTTATACTATATACGAGTAATTCAAAAGTACTACATGTTTCTGAATAATGTGCACTAATGAATATTGTATTTTTTCCAATACATTCTTGTGCTACTGTTCAAATTATTGTTATTAAACCACTTCCATACACAGAGAGAATTTTTTGTCATAAATGTAATGATCGGTCTACATAAAAGGTTATGTAGACCGATCATTACATTTATGACAAAAAATTCTCTCTGTGTATGGAAGTGGTTTAATAACAATAATTTGAACAGTAGCACAAGAATGTATTGGAAAAAATATTAGGAATTATGATTATGTCTATGTAAATAATTTAATCTAACGATCATATTGATCTTTATAAATAAAATTCTTATATTTATGAAATTTTATTTCATACATGTCAAGAAAATGTTCATAATATTTGTTATTATTCATAATATGTATAAACCTTCCATAAATTATATATATATATTTTTCATAAAAGTTCTTATAAGATTCATTGATCCAATAAGTTTAAGTATCATGAAGCATGTTTCATAAATGTGAATATTGTATTTTTTCCAATGCAATCTTGTGCTACTGTTAAAATTCTTCTTATTTAACTGCCACCATACACAGAGAGAATTTTTCGCCATAAATGCAATGACCGGGTTACTTTTGTTCATAAATATTATGTCGACTTTTATTATATTAATAAAAAATCATAAATATTAGGAAAATTTAGTTTGAAAGAAAATTTAATCTAACGATCACATAGATCGTACATAAAAAAAGTTCTCATAATTATGAAATTTTATTTCATATTTGTAAAGAAAAATTTTCATAATATTTGTAATTTTTCATTGTATGTATAAACTTTTCATTAATTAAATATTTAATTTTCATAAAAGTTATAATAAGTTTCATTACAACGAAAACAAGTAAAAAGGCGTTAAGTTGGGCCGGGCCGAAATTTGGATACCCACCACCTCGAGTTTATATGTGAACCACCTATCGTCATTACCCGGTGAAAAATGCATAATTGATGCCCGCTTAGCAGCTTTATCGAACTATGGTTCGATTTGGACCGAATTCAACACGGATATTGAAAGGTCTAATATGTACAAGTCATTGTTAAGTTTTCTACAATACAACAAAATATTGCTCTTTTTGGTAGCTATACCCAAATATAAACCGATATGTACCATATACGATTAGGATACCGAAAAGTCTAATATAAGTCATTGTGTCAAATTTCAGCGAAACCGTATTATAAATGCGCCTTTTAAGGGGCCAAGACTTTAAATCGAGATATCGGTATATATGGCAGCTATACCCAAATCTGAACCGGTCTGAGCCAAATTGAAGAAGAATGTCGAAGGACTTAACCTAACGCACTATCCCAAATTTTGGCGACATCGGACAATAAATGTGCCTTTTATGGGCCCAAAACCTTAAATCCAGAGATCGGTCTATATATCAGCTATATTCAAATCTGGACCGATCTCGGCCAAATTGAAGAATAATGTCAAATGTCGGGACATAACTCACTGTCCCGAATTTTAGCAAAATCGTATAATAAATGTGGCTTTTATGGGCCCAAAACCTTAAATCCAGAGATCGGTCTATATGGCAGCTATATCCAAATCTGGACCGATCTGAGCCAAATTGAAGAAAGATGACGAAGGGCCTAACACAACTCATTGTCCCAAAATTTCAGCAAAATCGGATAACAAATATATCTTTTATGGGCCTAAGACCCTAAATCACCGGAAAGGTCTATATGGCAGCTATATCCAAATCTGGACCGATCTGAGCCAAATTGAAGAAAGATGACGGAGGGCCTAACACAACTCATTGTCCCAAAATTTCAGCAAAATCGGATAACAAACATATCTTTTATGGGCCTAAGACCCTAAATCGCGGGATCGGTCTATATGACGAATATATCCAAATCTGAACCAATCTGGGCTAAATTTAAGAATGATGTCGAAGGGCCTAACACAACTCACTGTCCCAAATTTCAGCAAAATCGGATTATAAATGTGGCTTTTATGGGCCTAAGACCCTAAATCGGCGGATCCGTCTATATGGCAGCTATATCCAAATCTGGACCAATCTGGGCCAAATTGAAGAAAGATGACGAAAAGCATAATACAACTCACTGTCCAAAATTTAAGAAAAATCGGATAATAAATGTGGCTTTTATGGGCCTAAGACCCTAAATCGCGGGATCGGTCTATATGACACCTATATCCAAATCTGAACCGATCTGGGCTAAAGTTAAGAATGATGTCGAAGGGCAAAATCGGATTATAAATGTCTGGCAAAATCGGATTATAAATGTGCCTTTTATGGGCCTAAGATCCTAAATCGGCGGATCGGTCTATATGGCAGCTATATCCAAATCTGGACCGATCTGGGCCAAATTGAAGAAAGATGGCGAAAAGCATAATACAACTCACTGTCCCAAATTTCAGCAAAATCGGATAATAAATGTGGCTTTTATGGGCCTAAGACCCTTAAGCGCCGGATCGGCGGTTAAGGGTCTTGACCGATCTGAGCTAAATTGAAAAAGGATATCGAAGAGCCTAACACAACTCACTTTCTCAAATTTCAGCAAAATATGATAATAAATGCGGCTTTTATGGGCCTAAGACCCTAAATCGGCGGATCGGTCAATCTGGGGGCTATATGAAGATATAGTCCGATATAACCCATCTTCGAACTTAACCTGCTTATAAACAAAACAAGAATCTGAGCAAAGTTTCAGCTCAATATCTCTATTTTTAAAGATTTTACCGTGATTTCAACAGACAGACGGACGGACATGACTAGATCGTCTTAGATTTTTACTCTGACCAAGAATATATATACTTTATAGGATCGGAAATGGATATGTCGATGTGTTGCAAACGGAATGACAAAATGAATATACCCCCATCCTTCGGTGTTGGGTATAAAAAAGAGTACAGCTAATAGACAGGGTTGTCAAGCGTGGTTAATATGGTAATTGTATCATGGAGGCGTTTTCGCAGTAAATATGATGCAAATGCAATATACCAACATACGAACCTTAAAGCCATATCAATGAGGTTAGGTTGGGTTAGGTTAGGTTGAAAAGAGGGTGCAGATATTCATCCGTCCCATGCCACTTTTTTGTAACTTTTTACCATTTGAAAGCAACAGAAAATGTTTGCTGTTTTACCACCAAATTACTGCTGTCCAATTTTCAGCAGACTTTTTGCTATCACAGCAAACATTTTTACTGTTTTCATTAATAAATTTCGCTGAGTGCTGGTGTTTGAAGTCGCGCTGGGTGCAGGGGAAGGAAGACTTTTGACTTCTTGTCCTATGCTTTATTTTCGTTTTCATACCCACTCCGTTTGTAACAGCTCGAAATAATCGTCCAAGACACCTTAAAGTATTTACATTCTTGATCGTCGCAACGTTCTGAGTCGATCTAGCCATCTCCGTCCGCCCGTCCGTCTCTTGAAATCATGATAGCGCTCGAACGCGTAAGGCTAGTCGCTTGAAATTTTGCATTAATACTATGTATTGATGTAGGTTGTTGGGGATTGTAAATGGGAATCTATCAGTTCTGATTGAGATATTGCTCCCATGTAAACCGATCTCCCGATTTGACTTCTTGATCCCCAGGAAGCAGCAATTTTTGTCCGATTTGGCCTTAATTTTGCACATAGTCTTATTTTATGACTTCCAACAACTGTGCCGAGTGTGGTTCAAATCGGTCCATAGCCAGATATAGCTTCCATATAAACCGATCACTCGACTTGACTTCTTGAGCCCTTGAAAGCCACAATTTTTGTCCGATTTGACCTTAATTTTTCATTAGTGTTCTTTTATGACTTCCAACAGCTGTGACAAGTATGGTTTAAATCGGTCTATAACCAGATATAGCTCCCATATAAACCGATCTCCCGACTTGTCTTCTTGAGCCCTTGAAGGCCACAATTTTTGTCCAATTTGGCCTTAATTTTGCACATAGTGTTCTGTAATGACATCCAAGAACTATGCGAAGTACGGTCCAAATTGGTCTATTACCTTATATAGCTCCTATATAGTGTTCTGTTAAAACTTTCAATAAATGTACTTAGTAAAGTGCAAATCGGTCTATAACCTGGTATCGCTCCCATATAAACCGATCTGTCGATTTGACTTCTTGAGTCCTTACAAGCCGCAATTTTTGTCCGATTTGAGTGGAATGTGGAATGCGGTGTTCTGTTACGACTTCCCACAACTGTTCCAAGTACGGCCCAAATAAGTCTATAATCTCATATAGCTCCCATATAAACCTGTCTCTCGACTATCCTTGTTCGGTTGCAAGAAGCTTTAATATTTTTGCAGGATTGCCAGAAGTTTGGAATGTATAATAAAATTATGCCCCTCAACTAATTTTAATTTGCATATATTTTTAGCAGAATCCATGTTGGTGAGTTCCTAAGATTGGCCGGCCGAACTTAGCAACCATTTACTTGATAAAAGTTATCTTTGTCCGTTCTCAAATGGCACATATTTTACTAATTTTGTTTTCATTTATATCCCACTGTGCAACGTAGGACTGAAAATTCTGAGTAGCACACCACAATTTGATTGCCTGAAGTCTTGGAAGAAATTCGAAAAACGAACAACAGAAGACGAATCGTTGTTCACCATGACACTGCGTGCTCTCACACATCGGCTCAAACCAGCGCCTTTTTGACCGATCAAAACGTCGAATTGATGGGACTTCCGCCGTACAGCCCTCACTTGAGACGCATCGACTTCGTTTTATTCCCCACATATTAAGATAAAAATGCGTGCTCAATGATATTCGTCATCAGAAAATGCTGCTGAAGAGTTCAATAACCATGTTTTGGAGGTGCCTCAATCGGAGCCAAAACAATACTCTAACAATTGGTTGGAGCGGCTGCAAAAGTGTATAAATCATGCTGGAGTAATTGGAAATTGCAAATTTTGCCCATGAACATTCCACAAAGGAACAGGGGCAAACTTCTCACATATCAATGAGTGCAGTCCGATTCAAGCGTAAGCTCAATGATAAGGGGCCTCCCTTTTATAGCCGAGTCCGAACGGCGTGCCCCAGGGCGACACCTCTTTGGAGAGAAGTTTTACATGGCATAGTACCTCAAAAATGTTGCCAGCATTAGGAGGGGAAAACCACCGCAGAAATTTTTTCTTTTCTGATGGTCTCTCCAGGATTCGAACCCAGGCGTTCAGCGTCATAGGCGGACATGCTAACCTCTGCGCTACGGTGGCCTCCAATCATGCTGGAGTTCTAAACCGTTCTTGGGTCTTGACTTTTTGAGCCTCTAGAGGGCGCAATTCTCGTCCGATTTGGCTGTAATCTTTCATGAGGTGTTTTGTTAAGACTTCCAACAACTGCACTAAGTATGGTTCAAATCGGTACATGTTTTAATGTAGCTGCCACATAAACCGATCTTGGGTCTTGACTTCTTGAGCCTCTAGAGGGCGCAATTCTCATCCGATTTGATTAAGATTTTGCACGTAGTGTTTTGGTATCACTTCCAACAACTGTATTAAGTACGATTCAATTCGGTTTATAATATGGTTTAGCTGTCATATAAACCGATCTTGGGTCTGGACTTCTTGAGCCTCTAGAGGGCGCAATTCTCGTCCGATTTGGCTGAAATTTTGCATGAAGTGTTTTGTTATGACTTCCAACAACTGCGCTAAGTATGGTTCAAATCGGTGCATGTTTTAATATAGCTGCCACTTAAACCGATCTTGGGTCTTGACTTCTTCAGCCTCTAGAGGGCGCAATTCTCGCCCGATTTGACTAAGATTTTACACTTGGTGTTTTGATATCACTTCCAACAACTATATTAAGTACGATTCAAATCGGTTCATAATCTGGTATAGCTGTCATATAAACCGATCTTGGCTCTTGACTTCTTGAGCCAATAGAGCGCGCAATTCTCATCCGATTTGGCTGAAATTTTGCATGAGGTGTTTTGTTATGACTTCCAATAACTGCGCCAAGTATGGCATAAATCAGTACATAACGTGATATAGCTGCCATATAAACCGATCTGGGATCTTGGCTTCTTGCGCCTCTAGAGGGCGCAATTCTCATCCGATTTGGCAGAAATTTTGTACAACGGCTTCTTTCATGACCTTCAACATACCTGTCTTAATCGATCAATAGCTTGATACAGCTCCCATATAAACCTATCTCCCGATTTTGCTTCTTGAGCCCCTACAAGGCGCAACTCTTATCCGAATGAACTGAAATATTACGCAATGACTTGTACAATGTTCGGAATTCATTTATGGTCCGAATCGGACTATAACTTGATATCGCTCCAATAGCATGACAGTTCCTATTCAATATTCTTTGTTTGCCTAAAAGAAGATACCGTGCATAGAACTCGACAAATGCGATCCATGATGGAGGATATACAATATAAGATTCGGCCTGGCCGAACTTAGCACGATCTTACTTGTTGTTTTTGTACAGTAATACAATAGAACACACGCAGAGAGAGAGAGAGAGCAAGAGAATAATGTAACAAGAGGTAATTTTTGAATATTTTTTCTACACTTACAAATGAGCGAATAAGTACTTATTTCACCGAGTAAATGTATGCCTAAATGTAAATAGTTGCTAAAATACATTTTGTTTTGGCTGACTTATTTGGTAATGACGGTTTTTGCTGAGTAGAGAAAGCGGGAAAACTACTGTCAGTCATATCAAAGTGTCCGATTAAACTTTGAGATCGATTATCAAAAATCACACATTTTTATATAAACTTTGTAATTTATTTAATTACATTTTATTTGAAGCAGTATTGAAAAAAATTTATAAAAAAACAACATCATCTTTTTCACCTCCAGATAATTCTAAAGTCCAAATTATGAACGTATTATATCTCGGCAGTTAAGACTATCACGTGGACAAGCTCTAGGAACATGGCCCCATTCTAAAATAGAAAATACAAGTTAAGAAGTTAAAAAAAAAACTCCAAGCAAAAAAGAAAAACAAAACTTACTTCGTCCCGCCAAACAGTTGTGCACTTCAAAGGCGCAAGGATTTCCAAAGGTACATCTGACAATACGGGGACCGGGGCCTCTTAAAATACCACACACAGGATCATATTCACGCGTACATATCCTTTGGCAGTTGCCGTTAGCTTTTACTTGTCCCAGCATTAAGGCCAATGTAAAGAATAGGAAAATTGAAAAGAAATGCATAGTCAACGATGTCGTTGTAGACTTGATTTGCTTACTATACGCCGTGATAAGATTTACCCTGTATTTATAAGTGGATAAAAACAAAAAGGCAGATGTCTTAACGCTCGGTATTTTTTTTTTAAAGAAAGAACACTTGAGCAAATAGCTGAAATAGTAGCTTTCTTTATAATAATACTGTGAAGAAAATTTGAATTGTAAGTTATGCTTTAAACAAATTTAGGCTTATGTTTCAGATTATACCCAAACCAATGGGATATGATGTGAAATGGTTACGAAGAGTTCACTGCACTGTTGGATAGAAAGAACTACAGCAAAATAAAAATGCATTAAGTTCGGCTGGGCGAACTATGAATTACCAACACCTGGGATATATATAATACTAGCTGAACCGGGCCCGCTCCGCTGCGCCTTCTTTTACTTTATATGGAACAAAAGTTTCCTTGGTATATTTATTTTCGACAATTAAATATCTTTTAGTGAAATGCCATGCAAACTTGACTAAGAGTTTAACAATATAAGTGCCTTTATCTGAATCCCATATAATCTTTATTGGTCTACGAATTTAAGTTTGGATGTAAGGTTTACTCCATACTTAAAATACTTCATTTCAGCCCGATATACTCATGATGTCTGATTTAGTGGTATTTTCGGGGGAGAGGTAGTCCCCCAGGCACTTGGCCCTTAAATATATCAGCATTGTGCTCTTCTCTCAAATACCATTTATTTAAACCCCATATTGCCATTAGCTTAAGAGGAGTTTACAGGAGGAGGCGTCCCCCAAACACATGGCCCAAAATAGGTTATCAAATTCGTTTTCTAATCTTAAATACCACATATTGCCATGGTCGAAAATTTTTTTCCTTTGGGGTGTTTTGGGAAAGGGTGATGCCCTAAATACATGGTCCTACATTTAGATATCAATCCCGTATTCTTCTCCCAAATACCTTTATTTGAGCCCCATATTGCGATGGTCACTAAAAAATTGCTGTTAGTGGGATATTTTGGGAAAGGGTATCAATTCTTGCTCTAACCCCCAATTCCTTTCATTTAAGTTCCTCATTGACATGGTCGGTAAATATACCCGATTCAGGGGTGTTTTGGGGATTGGAATGGTCACCCAAACACTAAGCCCGGCTCAATGTTCAGCAACGTGCTCTATTCTCATATATCTATATATCATTTATTTGAACCCCATATTTTGGGAAAGGGGTTGACCCCCAGAAAATTGGTCCCGAAAGTGGCTATCAGTTCTCGCTTTACCCCCAATACCTTTCATTTAAGCTCCACATTGACATGGTCGGTAAATATGCCCGACAAACACTAAACCCGGAAAATATATCAGCAACGTGCTCTATTCTCATATATCTATATATCATTTATTTGAACCCCATATTGCCATTGGCCTCAAAATTGGATATCAAATTCGTTTTCAAATCTCATTTATACTCCTTATTGGAAAAGTCAGCAAATATGTCCGGTTTGGGGTACCATGCAAACTTGACTAACAGTTTGTTTGTTTATTGAGTGTAACACCAGCACAACAAGATTATATCTTATATGTTAATGTGCTGATTCGCAATAGAGTATATAAAATAATGATTATTCTTTTTAAAAGGATATTAACTAATCTTAACATTTTAAATTATAGTAGTAAATATTAAGGACATTTAAAGAAAAATAATTCGTAGTTCATTTAAAAAATTTAAATAGCTCATTTTTGAATGAAGTTGCATTGCTTATGCTCTGTATGTTGGGAGGTAGGTTGTTCCAGAGACGCGTACTATGTACAATGTACTGTCGTTCAGAGGTTTGTGTGGCAAATCGTGGTTGAATGAGTTTTAGGCCACGGTTGGATCTGGCGAATTTCAGATGTTTGTGTAGGTATTCAGGTTCTTTTGTGTAGATTACCTTGTGCAGAAGAAGTAGACATCTGACATTCAGTAAGTTTGAAAATGTTAAGTTAAATATTTGGTATGTAAATTGTGATATACGAGCTTGTCGACTTTTGTTAAACACATATCTTGCAATATCATTGTAAGCAACATTAAGCTTTCTACTGGTGTCTGCATCACAATTCGCAAATATCTCGCATCCATATAACAGTGTGGGAATTAAATAACTTTTTGCAAGTAACATTCGGATGTGAAAAGGAGTTGACAAGCGAACAGTCCATAAATTTCGCAGCATCCCACGTACTTTGCCAACTGTTGCATTAATGTGATTTGTCCACGTTAGGGTTGAATTAAAAGTCAATCCTAAATTTGTGGCTACTTGTACAAGATTCACTACAGAGTTACCAATTTTCACAACGAGATCATCAGTTATTGTCACATTTCTTTTACTTATCAGAATCAGTTTGGTTTTGGATGGATTTAAACATAATGCATTATTAACAGCCCAACAATGTATTAAGTCTAAATCAATATTTATGTTAGACACACAGGTTTGGATATATTTCAGTTTGCAGTATGTGTAAAGTTGGACATCGTCAGCATACATTTGGATTTTAGATGTTGCAGGCACATCAGGCAGATCATTTATATACATGGAAAATAAAAGAGGGCCAAGGATAGAACCTTGAGGTACTCCTTTAAGGACATTCAGAGAGTTAGACCAACTATTGTTATAAAAAACAGACTGCGATCTTTGCGTCAAATATGATGATATCAGCTTGCAAGACGTCTCGGAGAAATTAAATAATTTCATAAGTTTTAGGACAAGAATATTATGGTTTACAGTGTCAAAGGCCTTACTGTGATCCAAAAGAAGGAGAAAGGATATCATTCCGTTATCCATACTTTGACGAAGGTTTTCAATTACATCAATCAGAACAGTGGTACAACTTCTTTTCTTTCTAAATCCAGATTGCCAGTTAGATAACAAATTTTCAGATTTCAGAAAATGCTCAATTTGGTTAGCCATTATGCGTTCCAGTGCTTTAGACAGGTATGGTAAAATGGCGATGGGACGGTACTCATTTTTTGATTTGCGAATAGGTACAATTTTTGCATGTTTCCATTCAAGCGGAAAAGTGGATTTAGTTAGAACAGTGTTAAATATATATGTTAAATATGGCAGAATCTTTGGCACAATTATTTTAATAAATCGTGGATTTATTTCATCAGTTCCGATCGCATTAGATTTAATGGACAGAATGCTGTGTAGAACCTCAGTTTCATTTACACAGCGAAAGGAAAAAGGATTTTCAACAGCTACCATGCACATATTTTCATATATATTTTCAGTAGGATAGACAGTGTTTATTGAAACAAAATTCTCATTTAGTTCATTTATGTTCATGTTGGGTTCCAGCTGAGTATTGCGTTTTTCTCCAACGCCAATTTTTCGTATCTCATTCCATTTAGAGCGACTATTAACAGCATTCTGAAATTTATTATGAAAATACAATGTCTTTGCCTCAGTTATACACTTTCCAACAGCTCTTCTAGCATTTTTAAAATGTTCATGTAGTTGTGAGGTTCTAAAACGTTTCCAACGTCTATATGAAAAGTTTCTTTCATCAATCAAAGTTTTTATTCGCTGGTTAAACCAAGGTGGTTGTGAATATTTAATTGTTATTGTTTTCTCTGGAACACATCGATTGTATATTGAACAGATATGATTTTGAACAAATGATATTTGTTCATCCACAGAGTCAAAATGATAAATTGAGTCCCACGGTACTTCATCAGTAAGGTGATTCAGTAAATTGTAGTTTATTTTCTTAAAATCGCGGTAGTATTGGCCCTAAAAACTATAAATATTTAGTATCACTCTCTTTACGACCCAAATTGTCTTGGTGAGCCAATACGTCCTATTTGGGGGTTGTTATAGTAGTGGGACGTCCCCTAGACAGTTGGTCCCTAATGTTGATATCAGATACGTGGTCTACTCCCAAATACGTTTAATATGAGCCCCATATTTCCATAGTCGGTAAACATGACCGACATGGAGGGTGTTTTGGAGGATAGGCGGCCACTTAGTGAGTTGGCCTTGAAAATATATATCGGATTTATGTTCCACATTCAAAACACTCTTATTTGAGCCTCATATTGCAATAGTCAGAAAATACTTCCTATTTGGGTGGTGTTGTGGGGGTGGCGTGGCCCCATAGACACTTTTCCCGAATATTGATATCAGATTCGTGCTTTACTCCCCAAGACCTTTAATTTGAGCCCCATATTGCTATGGTCGTAAATTTGTCCCCTTTGGGGGATGTTTTTGGGGAGAGGCGGCCCCCGAAATACTTGGTCCCATATTTGGATATCAGATTCTAATTCTACACTCAAATACCTTTTATTTAAGCCCCATATTGCCATGGTCAGTAAATAAGTCCCCTTTGGGGTATGTTTTTGTGGAGAGGCGGCCCCCGAAATACTTGGTCCCATATTTGGAAATCAGATTCTACTCGCAAATACCTTTCATTTGAGTCCCATATAGCCATGGTCAGTAAATATGTCCGATTTAGGAGTGTTTTGGGGCTTGGGGTGGTCCCCCTAGCACTTGGTCGGACAATTGGATATCAGATTCGTTTTCTTATCCTAAATACATTTCATTTGAGTCCCATATTGTCGTGATTGGTCTAAATATATGTTTGGTAGGTTTTAGGGTGGGACAGCCCCCCTAAGTACCCCATCCGAAATTTGGATACGAAATTTTTATTTTTAGGGTACTATATAAGAGCACACAAAATTTCACTTAAATCGCACCACCCATCTCCGAGATCTGGCATTTCTGAAAATTAGGGTAAGGTGGAGGTTCCTCCCCCCTTCAGATATCAAAAAATGTAGTACCCTATTTTCACCACGGGGTCATTATGCACCATCTTTGAAAATTTCAAGAAAATCGGTTCAGCCGTTTCTGAGCCCATAAGCAACACACAAACATACAAACAAACCTACAAATACAAATTTATTTTTATATATATAGGATTGATAACGGAAGGGGGCGGACCCTCCACCCTTCACCCAAAAAACACCACTCAATCAAAAATAGACCGATAAGGACAATATGGGTATCAAATGAAAAGTATGCGGGAGTAGATAACGAATCTGGCATACAAATTAATGTCGAAGTATAGGGGGTCACCCCTCCACCATAATGCAAATGCAAATTTTGCCCATGAATGTTCCACTAAGGTACAGGGCGGCAAGCTTCTCACCTATCAATGAGTGCAGTCCGATTCAAGTTTAAGCTCAATGATAAGGGGCCTCCTTTTTATAGCCGAGTCCGAACGTCGTGCCGCAGTGCGACACCTCTATGGAGAGAAGTTTTACATAGCATAGTACCCCACAAATGTTGCCACCATTAGGAGGGGAAAACCACCGCTTAAAACTTTTTTCTGATGGTCTCGCCAGGATTCGAACCCAGGCGTTCGGCGTCATAGGCAGATATGCTAACCTCTGCGTTACAGTGGCCTCGGTAGCATGGGTATCAAATGAAAAATATGCGATAGTAGATAACGAATCTGTCATACAAATTCATTTCCAAGTATAGGGGATCACCCCACTCCCACAAAAACGCCCATAATAGGCACAATAGCCAATAACGGATATATGGGTCTCGGTTTGTTTGTTCCGTATAGACATAAAATCGGCAGAACCGATTTTCTCGAAATTTTCGTATATTGTGTAGGTTGGTCTGGAAGGAAACATAGTCTATATAATTTTTCGGTATCGGAAGGGGGACGGACCCTCCCCCTTATGCCAAGAACACAACCCAAAATCAAAAGTGGACCGATCGGGTATGTACGATTAATACAATTAATGTATTAAATGAAAGGTATTGAAGAGAAGAAAACGAATAAAGTATCAAAATTTGAGTCTAAGTATCCATCGGGTGCCCCAACCCCAAAACTCCTCCAATCAGACATATTGGACGTTTATTTCAATATGGGGCTCAAATGAAAGGTATTCGGGAGTAGATTTCAAATCTGGCATACAAAATCAGATCGAAGTATAGGGGGTCACGCCACCCCTCAAAAACGCCATTGGACCCATTATGACTATATGATACTTGGCTGAACCGATTTTCTTAAAATTTTCATAGATCGTGTATGTTTGTCTTGAAAGAAACATAGGCTATATAATTTTTAGATATCTGGTGGAGGCGGACCCTCCCCCCTTACCCCAAAAATGCCACCCATTTCCGAAAGTGGTCCGATGGGCACAATAAAGGTATCAAATGAAAGGTATTGGGGATCATAAAACGAATATGGTATTAATATTTGGGTCCAAGTACCCAGCGGGCCCCCAACCCTAAGACTCCTCTAAACAGATATATTCGAAGTTCATGTCAACATGGGACTCAAATGAAAAGTATTAGGCATAAAGCATTAGGTCCAAGTAATGGGAGGTCGCTCATCCCCAAATGGGCATATTAGCCGACCACGGCTATATGAAACTCAAATGAAAGGTATTAGGGAGTAGATAACGAATATGACATTAAAATTTGCGTTCAAGTCTAGGTGGCGTTTTTCCTCCTAAAAATACATCAAATGGGTTATTTGACCCATTACGACAATATGGGACTCAAATGAAAGATAGTTGAGAGTAGAAAACGAATTTGATATCTAATTTTGGAGTCAAGTGTTTTGGGGAACGCCCTAAAGCACCCCCTAAGCTTAACTTCATTTCCTTTGGGAATAGAGAACGAATTTTCAGTACAAAGTGCCGGTGGACGCCCTAGACCCAAAACACCCTCCAAATGGTCCATTTTTAACGGCCCTAGCAATATGGGGCTCAAATTAAAGGGATTTGGAAATGCAGCACGAATTTGATATCCATATTTGAGTCAAAATGTCTGAGGTGCCATCCCTCCCCTAAAGAGAACATTTCCCTAAGGAAGAACATTACCACCAGGAACCGAGAAGGGGCAAATTCTCACATATCAATGAGTTCTTTCCGATTCAAGTTTAAACTCAATGATAAGGGACCTTTTTTGTAGCCGAGTCCGAACGGCGTCCCGCAGTGCGACACCTCTTTGCGGAAAATTTTTAAATGTCCACGCATGCCATTGTACCTCGTATTGTAAATTTCGCCAACATTAAGAGGGGATACACACCGCTTTATCCGATATTTTTGCCAGGATTCGAAAGCGTCCAACGTTATAGGCTACAATGGCACGAATTCGATATCCGCATTTAGGGCAAAGTGTCCCCACCCTAAAAAGTTATTAATGAGTTAAAGAAGGCGCAGCGGAGCAGGCCCGGTTCGGCTAATTTCTTTTATAAGAGCCAAGTATGGTCAGAATTGATCCTGGAATAGATATAGCTGTCATATAAAGCAATCTGCAGATTTGACTTTTTCACCCGCAAGAGGGTGCATTGATTTCTCGATTTGGCACTTGAAAAGCAAGGTCAAAATCGGTCTATAATCCGATGTAGCTGCTATATAAGCCGATCTCTGTTTTGACGGCTTGTTATTTTGAAATTTGAAACTTCCGTAGCAAATATGATCCATATCAGTCTATTAACTGATATAGGTTGTTAAAGGAATTAGACTAATGGGATCCATGGTGTTGGATATATAAAATTATGCCGGATCTAATTAAAAACGCTCTTATTGTATTTAAACACTTACAGACTTTTCCAATAATTTATTATGTAATTTTTTTTTTCAAAATTAGTTCTTTTTACCAAACAAATCTTTAAAGAATGTTTTTGTTTTATCCAAGGCTCCTTGTCCCTTAGGCTTTGCAGTGGTTGTCACAGGACTTAGTGTCTTCAGTTTTGCACAATCGGGATTTTCCATTTCACAGCGGCCTTGTCTGAAGAGCCATTCTGGAAAAAAAATTAAATAAAAATGAATAATTTTATAAATTCTAGAACTGTTCGCAAATTGAACTGTATGACTGTTTAGGCTTTGTTCTTTATAGAGCAAAGCATGCGTTTTTGGTTGTTATAGAAAGTTATGGCGAGTGCTTAGCAAGAATATACTGGTTAGGCAATGTAGAGCCATATACAGAGCAAACCAGATTTATACATGTATATCTAGCCAGTTCAGTTCATACCCATCCGTATACCATAGGATGGGAGTATACTCTTTATGCCCACCACCTATGGACGAGGTATACTAATCTAGTCATTCCGTTTGTAACACCTAGAAATATTGATCTGAAACCCTGACAAATTTGATATATGTTCTTGATTGTCTTGACATCCTGGAAGCCACCGTGGCGCAGAAGTTAGCATGTCCGCCTATGATACCGAACGCCTGGGCTCAAATCCCGACGTGAACATCAGCTTTTTCTAATGCTGGCTACATTTTAAACTTCTCTACCAAGTGGTGTCGCTATACAGCACGCCTTCCGAACTCGGGAATAAAAATGAGGCCCTTATCATTGAGCTTAAACATTAATCGGACTGCACTGATGGATATAAGAATAGTATCCCCTGTTCCTTAATGGAATGTTCATGGGCCTTTCATGTTAAGCGCGCCTTTCGGACTTGGCAATAAAAAAAAACAAGTAAAAAGGAGTTAAGTTCGGCCGGGCCGAACTTTGGATACCCACCACCTCGGATATATATGTGAACCACCTTTCCCCAAAATCCGGTGCAAAATTCATACCTTATGCCCCATAGCACCTATGTTCCGATTTGGACCAGATATTAATAAGTAAAAGTTATTGTTCAATTGTATATAACAAAATATTGGTCTTTTTAGTAGTTATATCTAAAAATAAACCAATCTGAACTATATACCACACGGATGTCGAAAAGCATAAAATAAGTCAGTGTATCAAATTTCAGTGCAATCGGATTAAAAATGCGCCTTTTATGGGGCCAAGACTTTAAATCGAGAGATCGGTTTATATGGCAGCTATATGCAAATCTTGATCGATCTAGACCAAATTGTAGAAATATGTGGAGGAGCTTAACTTAACTCTTTGTCGCAAATTTCGGCAACATCGGACAATAAATACCCTTTTTATGGCCCCAAAACCTAAAACCGAGAGATCGGTGTATATGGCAGCTATATCCAAATCTGGACCGATCTGAGCCAAATTGACGGAGGATGTTGAAGGGCCTAATACAAGTCACTGTCCTAAATTTTCTCAAAATCGGATAATAAATGAGGCTTTTATGTGCCTAAGACCCTAAATTGGAGAATCGGTCTATATGGCAGCTATATCCAAATCTGAACCGATCTGAGCCATATTGACGGACGATGTCGAAGGGCCTAAGACAACTCACTGTCCCAAATTTCAGCAAAATCGGATAATAAATATAGCTTTTATGGGTCTATGACACTTAATCGGAGGATCGGTCTATATGACAGCTATATCCAAATCTGAACCGATCTGAGCCGTATTGACGGAGGACGTCGAAGGGCCTAAGGCAACTCACTGTCCCAAATTTCAGCAAAATCGTGTAATAAATGTTGCTTTTATGGGCCTATGACCCTAAATCGGAGGATCGGTCTATATGGCAGCTATATCAAAATCTGGACCGATCTGGGCCAAATTGACGGAGGATGTCGAAAGGCCTAGCACAACTCACTGTCCCGAATTTCAGCAAAATCCGATAATAAATGTGGCTTTTATGGGCCTAAGACCCTAAATTGGATGATCGGTCTATATGGCAGCTATATCCAAATCTGGACCGATCTGAGCCAAATTGACGGAGGATGTCGAAGGGCCTAATACAACTCACTGCCCCAAATTTCAGCAAAATCGGATAATAAATGTGGCCTTTATTGGCCTAAGACCCTAAATCGGCGAATCGGAATATGGGAGCTATATCAAGATATAGTCCGATATAGCCCATCTTCGAACTTAACCTGCTTATGAACGAAAAACGAACCTGTGCAAAATTTCAGCTCAATATCTCTATTTTTGAAGACTGTAGCGTGATTTTAACAGACAGACGGACGGACAGGTGTAGATCGTCTTAGATTTTTACGCTGATCAAGAATATATATACTTTATAGGGTCGGAAATGGATATTTCGATGTGTTGCAAACGGAATGACAAAATGAATATACCCCCATCCGTCGGTGGTGGGTATAATAAGGGTCTCCTTATCATTGAGCTTAAATATTAAAATGAGTTCAGTCCTCATTGATATGAGAGAATTATCCCCTGTTCCCTAATGGAATGTTCATAGCAATTTAGTAAGTTAGACATTCTGAGTTGAACTAGCAATGTCCGTTCGTCCATCTGTCGAAATCACGATAGTGTTCGAACAAATTAAGATATCCGCTTGAAATTTTGCAGCGATTCTTCTTATCGATGCGGGTCGTTGGGAATTGCAAATGGGCCATATCGATTGGGCTGCGTCGACCCGAAAGGCTTCGGGTTAACCAAGTTTATCGACGGCAGTTCTCTGGCCTTCACTGTCAAATCGTCTGCCCTCTCATTCCCCCTTACTCCATTATGGCGAGGCACCCAAACGATGCGTAGTCTGTCTTCCTCAGAGAAGGCGCTAATCTCCTTTTTACATTCCAAGACTGTTCGTGACCTTACCGTCCTGATTGTTATTGCCATTTTACTGTCCATAAAGATGTTCACACTCGACGTCCTCGCGATAGTACCACACCACCTTACGCATTCCGTGATCGCCCGGATCTTCGCCTGCAGGACCGTGTTATGGTCAGGCAGTCTAAAACAGATCTCAGTCCCTGGGTTCCCAATGTAGACCCTCAGAAACACTCTGTCCCCTAGCTTCGATCCATCCGTGTAACATGATCTTCCAGACGGCAATATTGGGGTTCCGTCAGTTCAAGACTGTGCCGCTGCCAGCAGTGCCTCGCACTCGACCATAAGTATAGTTTCAGGTATCCGATCGGAAACCTCTTCCATTCCTCTAGGTTTCCTATCGTCGCCTCAATTATACCGCGATGGTATGAGCTGCTCTTATCCTCAATCCATACTCCCATCGTCTAAGTTTCATAGTAGCAGTAGCTGCCTCACATTTAATCTGTATGTCAATTGGGTCGGATTTGGATATAGCTCTCATATAAACCGTTCTCCCGATTTGATTTGGGCTGGAAGCCACAATTTGTGTCCGACTTGGCTGAAATTTTGCGCATACTATTCTGTTCTAACTTCCAACAATTGTTCCAAGTACGGTCCAAATCGGTCTATAACTTGATATAGCTCCCATATAAACCGATCGGAAGATCGGTTTATATACCCTTAGAAGCCGCAATTGTTATCCGATTGGGCTGAAATTTTGAATGTAGTGTTCTGTTACGACGTCCAACAACTGTGCTATGTACGATAATTTATTGCGCTAAAATTTTGCACACATCCGCATTTTTTCAACACGCAGGTTAATTTCTTGAACGCCCCCAGTCGGCCCATATTTGGATATACCTGCCATATAGACCGATCTGCCGATTTAGGGTCTTAGACCCGTAAGTGTTGCATTTATTAACCAATTTTGCTGAAATTGCGAATAATGAATTATATAAAGCCTCCCGATATCCAAAGCGATAATGCCTCCGATCGGACCATATTTTGTTGTAGCTGTCATATAGACGGATTTATTATTCAATTTCGGTGGAATTAGAAACAGTAAGTTCTATTAAGACTCCCAACATCGGATTCAAACATAGTCCAACTTGGACTATGTTTAGATATAGCTGCCACATAGACCGATCTACCGATTTAGGGTTTTAGGCCCATAAAGGCCTCATTTTTTTGATGATTTCGTTCAAATTAGAAACTCTGAGTTTAATTAATCCTTCGGTTATTCGGTCCGAATATGGGCCAGAACGGACCATAGTAGGATATAGCCGCCATATAGACCGATCTTTCTATGTAGAGTCTTGGGATCTTAACAGGTGCATTTGTTAGCCGATTTTGTTGAAATTGAGTTCGGTGGGTTGCGTTAAGCCACCAGGCATCAAAACTGAAAATGGTGTAGACCGCACCATTTTTTGATATAGCTGTCATAGAGACCGAACAGCCGATTTAGGGTCTTGGGATCTTAACTGGAACATTTGTTAGCCGATTTTGTTGAAATTGAGTACGGTGGGTTGTGTTAAGCCACCCGGCATCTAAATTGAAAATGGTGTAGACCACACCATTCTTTGATATTTCTGTCATAGAGACCGAACAGCCGATTTAGGGTCTTAAGCCTATTAATGGCTCATTTATTATCCGATTTCGCTAAAATTTAGAACAAGACCTTCCGTTGTTTGAGATGGAAACGATCCCTATAGAACCATATTTCGATATTGGTGCCATATCGACCGATCCGCCGACATAGAATCTAAGGCCCGTAAAATATGTATTTATTATCCGATTTCGCTGGAATTTGAAACAGTCAGTTGTATTAAGACTCCCGACATTGTGTTTAGACATGGGTGCCATATAGACCGATAAGATGATTTAGGGCTTTAAAAGCCGCATTTATTACCCAATGAAATTTGATAGCTGCCATATTGACCGATCTTCTAATTGGGGATCTTTGTCCCCTTAGGAGGGCATCTATTTTCCGATTTCGCTAAAACTGTGACTCTCGGCACCAGAATCAAATATGATCCAGACCAATCCATAATTGGATGCCACTATTTATACGGTAGTGGAGCTTTAATAAAATATGATGATGAATATATTCATGGTGGTGGGTATCCAAAGTTCGGCACGGCCGTACTTAACACCTTTTTACTTGTTTTTATTATTTTCGCGTGAGAATTTCATTATTAAAATTTAAAAATACAAAAGAGAGAAGGCGACTTATCTTGTTTTGATGCATATAATGCTAACACTCATTTTTATACTCTCCACCATAGGATGGGGGGTATACTAATTTCGCCATTCTGTTTGTGACTACTCGAAATATTCGTCTGAGACCCCATAAAGTATATATATTCTTGATCGTCGCGACATTTTATGTCGATCTAGCCATGTCCGTCCGTCTGTCCGTCCGCCCGTCCGTCCGTCTGTTTGTCGAAAGCACGCTATCTTCCGAAGAAATAAAGATAGCCGCTTGAAATTTTGCATAAATACTTCTTATTAGTGTAGGTCGGTTGGTATTGTAAATGGGCCATATCGGTCCATGTTTCGATATAGCTGCCATATAAACCGATCTTGGGTCTTGACTTCTTGAGCCTCTAGAGTGCGCAATTCTTATCCGATTGGAATGAAATTTTGCACGACGTGTTTTGTTATGATATCCAACAACTGTACCAAGTATGGTTCAAATCGGTTCATAACCTGATATAGCTGCCATATAAACCAATCTTGGGTCTTGACTTCTTGAGCCTCTAGAGTGCGCAATTCTTATCCGATTGAAATGGAATTTCGCACGAGGTATTTCGTTATGATATTCAACAACTGTGCCAAGTATGGTTAAAATCGGTCCATAACCTGATATAGCTGCCATATAAACCGATCTTGGGTCTTGACTTCTTGAGCCCATAGAGGGCGCAATTCTTATCCGATTTGGCTGTAATTTTGCACGATGGGTTTTTTTGTTATGATATCCAACAACTGTGCCAAGTATGGTTCAAATCCGTTCATAACCTGATATAGCTGCCATATAAACCGATCTGAGATCTTGACTTCTTAAGCCTCTAGAGGTCGCAATTATTATCTGATTTGCCTGAAATTTTGTACGACGGATTCTCTCATGACCATCGACTTACTTGTTTATTATGGTCTGAATCGGTCGATAGCCCGATATAGCTCCCATATAAATCGATCTCTCTATTTTATTTTTTGAGTCCCTAAAGGGCGCAATTCTTTTTCGAATTGGCTGACATTTTAGACAGGTCTCCAACATATAATTTAATTGTGGTCCAAACCGGACCATATCTTGATATCGCTTTATATCCTTTTTTTGCTTAAGAAGTGATGCCGGGATAAAAACTCGACAAATGCGATCCATGGTGGAGGGTATATAAGATTCGGCCCGGCCGAACTTAGCACGCTTTTGCTTGTTTTTTACTCACTCTCATTATTCACACACTCGCGAGCTTTTACTGTACAACTGTTTTTGAATGTGCAGGTCATTAAACCACCGCGATTTCCCCGATGTGTGCCACATACTGGATTCTCCGTTGCCGGACAGGCAATTGTACAGGCATTGCTGGCGGCTTCACTCCGATGACAAAATACCGTAGCGAGCACTAAGAAAACTGAAACTTTTGTCGTCCAATGCATTCTGAGCTTTGATTAGGAATGAACGCCTGCTAGCTACTCGGTTCTTATATGAATGCTATCAAAAGGTATACTAACTCACAACGTATAATGAGTCACAAGAAAAACAGTAACCACAAACAAAAATATTTGCATACCGTCAGAAGAAAGTACTTCAATGGCTGCTTTAATTAGAATGTCATCTATTTTAAAGGTTAATGATAAGTGGATTTTTCCCCAGACTCTTGAGACGAAATAATAAAAGTTCTTATCTTTAAAAAGAACAAGTAAAAGCGTGCTAAGTTCGGCCGGGCCGAATCTTATATACCCTCCACCATGGATCGCATTTGTCGAGTTCTTTTCCCGGCATCTCTTCTTAGGCAAAAAAGGATATAAGGAAAGAGTTGCTCTGCTATTAAAACGATATCAAGATATGGTCCGGTTCGGACCACAATTAAATTATATGTTGGAGACCTGTGTAAAATTTCAGCCAATTCGTATAAGAATTGCGCCCATTGGGGCTCACGAAGTAAAATAGAGAGAACGATTTATATGGGATCTGTATCGGGCTATAGACCGATTCAGACCATAATAAACACGTTTGTTGATGGTCATGAGAGGATCCGTCGTACAAAATTTCAGGCATATCGGTAATAATAATTGCGACTTCTAGGGGTCAAGAAGTCAAGATCCCAGATCGGTTTATATGGCAGCTATATCAGGTTATAAACCGATTTGAACCTTATTTGACACAGTTGTTGAAAGTAAAAATAAAATACGTCATGCAAAATTTCAGCCAAATCGGATAGGAATTGCGCCCTCTAGAAGCTCAAGAAGTCAAATCCCCAGATCTGTTTATATGACAGCTATATCAGGTTATGGACCGATTTTAACCATACTTGGCACAGTTGTTGGATATCATAACGAAATACTTGGTGCCAAAAATTCATTCCAATCGGATAAGAATTGCGCACTCTAGAGGCTCAAGAAGTCAAGACCCAAGATCGGTTTATATGGCAGCTATATCAGGTTATTGACCGATTTGAACCATACTTGGCACAGTTGTTGGATATCATAACAAAACACGTCGTGCGAAATTCCATTTCAATCGGATAAGAATTGCGCCCTCTAGAGGCTCAAGAAATCAAGACCCAAGATCGGTTTATATGGCAGCTATATCAGGTTATGGACCGATTTGAACCATACTTGGCACAGTTGTTGGATATCATAAAAAAACACGCCGTACAAAATTTTATTCGAATCGGATAAGAATTGCGCACTCTAGAGGCTCAAGAAGTCAAGACCCAAGATCGGTTTATATGGCAGCTATATCAAAACATGGACCGATATGGCCCATTTACAATACCAACCGACCTACACTAATAAGAAGTATTTGTGCAAAATTTCAAACGGCTAGCTTTACTCCTTCGGAAGTTAGCGTGCTTTCGACAGACAGACGGACGGACGGACGGACGGACGGACGGACGGACGGACAGACGGACGGACGGACGGACAGACGGACGGACATGGCTAGATCGACATAAAATGTCACGACGATCAAGAATATATATACTTTATGGGGTCTCAGACGAATATTTCGAGTAGTTACAAACAGAATGACGAAATTAGTATACCCCCCATCTTATGGTGGAGGGTATAAAAATGTAATTCACTATTGAGACAAACTTCTATTTTGGTCTTTTCTTGCTGTATTGTTTTTATACCCTCCACCATAGGATGGAGAGAAACAAACTTCTTCATTTCGATAGTAACATCTTGAAATATTGGTCTAAGACCCCATAAGGTATATACACTCAAAAAAAAATTCCTATCACATAAGGAAAATTTTTGCTAAGTAAACCTCTTTCCGTAAAAGAAAACGTTGGACTTTGTTTACGATCAAAGTAAATGCTTTTGCAGTTGTTGTTGTTATTTCGGGTTTCAAGTAGTTTTTCTTTATTTATAAATTAATTTATCGTCAAACGTTTAAAATGGATTGTGCTAATGTGGCAACCCCGAACTTGCCGACTTCTGAGAGTAAACGACGAAGACGAAAGCAATTACTAGTTGCTCGTGAGTTATTCAGCCTTCAGCTGTAGACTTTCATAAAAGTTAATCAAATTAGTTGTCATATTTGTTAAGTTAAACTTGAGTATTTTATTGGCACCAACAACTATACCAAGTTCAAGTTAATGTTGTTCCATAATTCAAACTCAAATATTTACGAATTATAAGCAGAGCTCAGTTGGCAAATCAAACTCTTTCAGTGTATATTCTGTCGTGGACCCCGGAGGGTCCGAACTATCTCAGCGGAGAAAGGGGACATAGTGTGCTGGCGATCGCTGGCTGTTGGCGTTAGAGCTCCGGCTGTGGCTCAGTCTGGGGCGCGGTTCTTGCCAACACACCATGTCCAGAGACAGGTGACAAAAAAAATTCAAATTTCAAACCAGCTCTGGATGGAAATGAAAAACACAGGGTCCCACTTATGTTAAGGCAGGCATGTCTTTCGCCTTCTTACTCGCACCTTCCGCTATGGATTCGCTCTTCAGGGGGCACTGAGACATCCTACAGTGCCCTGGACGGCCCACCCCAACCATGGTATCCGTTGTCCAACAGTTTTGGATACCCCAGAATCGGTCTCCCTTATCCCCCCTTACAGCTTGGTGCACTACCCCCTTCTTACCTTAGATAACTACTCCTCCATTGTGAAATGAAAACTAGGCAAAGGCGAATTTCATTTCAAACGTTATAAACGGTATGTATTTATTAAGCCGAATCAAAAATTCATTGCCAGACAAAGTTCAATCAAACGAAAAAAAAAAGCAAAGAAAACAAAACAAGGAATTGTATAGTGGCAATTAAAAAACTTCGTTTATATAAACTCCTCTCCTTCAAAGAGAAAAATAGTAATAAAATTCTCCTTCCTCCACAGGTGTATTGGGTCTTCTCATGGTGTCTGGCCTTCCTTCAGGGTCGTCTCTCCTAACTGGAGTCAGTGCTGGAGCGGCTGAGCAGTGCCCACGCTTTCCTCTTGTCTGTCCGTCCGTCTGGTTGTGGTAAGTATGTGTATTCCGGCTGTATTGTATTTCCCGTAAATAAAAGCTTTGGCTTTTTTTTTATGTCTTATATGTTTATTTTTTTTAAAGGCCTAAGTTCGCAAAGCGAACACCAACAGCAGTAAGGGCTCCTTTCCGCCCAAAAGGTCTAGAATCTTTACCCCCTGGCCCTAGGTTGAGCTCGACCTAACAGCTGAGGACAGCGCCTATTTATTCTAGCGCTGTGTTACTAATAGAAAGGTAAGTGTCTGGTGTTTGCCTGCCTAGCCGCTTTATTAACAATTAACCTTCTTTTTATTCGTAGGAAATATGTGTGTCAAGGTCCTGTCCGTCCGTCTGAGTTCACGTATACGTCCCGCAATAGTGTTCGTGAGGAAAAGGGTACCTGCAGCACTGTCGGCTGACCAGTGCTTTTGATATAGAGCTTCCCACGATGGACAGAGGAGGTGGAGGTGTAGCTTTATGTTTTCGCGTTTGGCTTTTTGTTATTTTGTGATCAACTTTAGTGGTGTCTATTGTCTTTGATTTTCAAGTTTAGGATTTTTAACTATTGGCTTTGATTTAGTTTTTAGTTTTTTTTTTTTCTTTTTAGGTCTTTTATTATTACATTGGTATTTTCCTTTTTTTCAGGTTCTTTGGCTTTGTTTCGAAACTTTTCCCTTTTCAGGTTCCTTTTTATTTAATTTGATAACATTTCTTTTTTTTTTCCAGAGTTTTCATAGATTTTCTTTTTCAGCTTTTAATAACTTTCAGTTCGATTTATTTTAATCACCTTTTTTTCATAATCTTCTTTTTCAGCTCTTTAGTTTTTAATTTGTATTTATTTTCATTTATTTTGTTACAGCTTTTAAAACTTCTCAATAATTTATAGTTAATTTTTTTCCTCTTTCAGCAAATGTGCTGAAAGTTCAATAAATCACTTTAAAACTTTGAATTTGGTCTTTTTCTTTGTTGTTGGGTAAAAGCCAGTTCCGCCTCCTTTTCTCTGCCGAATCCAAAACCAAAAAGACTTTCTTTCTTTTTGAAAACACCACTTTCAACACTCTTCTGTACACCACCTCTTACTCCTTGCACGGCTCCATCCAAAAGGAACTAGTCATCTTCCCTTTACTGTCCATCATGGTTCCCCCAAGCCATCATGTCCACCGAGGAACCATCATAAAATTTTGTTTTCCAAAATCGCAAAAACAAATAACATATGGTTTCCTCGATTTTCATTGTAGTAGTTACATTTGTATGTGGAGGTAACATATGCTGGTAACGCAGGGTTGCATTCACCAGCTGCCATAAAAAACACAGACGGTTCAAACCCAGATGTCGCTCTTCTCTAATCAGACATAGGGTGACACGCTACAAACCCAATCATCCTTTAGACGTCACCGTCATAGGATGGGAGGGAAAAACAACCTTTCGTCATGTATATAATAACATAACGTGTGAACGTAGCATTAGTCAAACCTATCTCAGTGGGTGTAGCCCCCTTAAGAAAAAAAGTAATTCTTCTCCAATAAATGTACCTTGACCTATAAGTATACCTTGAGTCGAGTAGTACCAACCCGGTACTCGATTAACCAGTTATACCTTCATTAAATATACCTTGATTAAACTAACTGGATATTTATGAAGCGGACGGACGGAATAAAATACGCAAAAAAAAAAATATTTAAATAAAAGGTAAGTAAAGTGTAAAAAATTATTGGAAATGAAAAAAATGAAAGTGCTGTGTGTAATTAAAATTTACAGTGCGTGTAACAAAATCTCTATAAGTTGCGGTCTATTTCGGTGTGTGTGCGTGTGTGTGTGTGTATAAAAAAAAATGAATGGACAAATTACAATGATAATTAATGTAAAAACCATTTGCCAACAAAACTTAAAAAAAAAAAAAAAAAAAAAAAAAAATTGCAATGCAAATAATAAAAAATTAACATAAAATTAAGTGTTGCCCCTGCAGAAAATTAAAAATTCCAACGAAAAGTGAACCTTAATATTAAAATTGTTTCATGGTGCTATATGTGTGTGAATGAAACTACAGACACCGGTTAGCAAATAATGCCGGTCAAAGAATTAATAAAAAAGGTGGGAAAAACTGAAATTCCGACACAAAAAAGTGAAAATTGGCAGAAAATAAAAATAAATGAAATTAAATAGTCATGTAAAGTGCAATTACGTGCGGTTCTGCAAACCGTAACCTACCAAAAACTCAAACCAACGTGGTTTCAAAAAAAAACGGTTCATTTTGATGTGCAAGTGTTTGTGATTCTAAATGCGTATGATATCGTATGACTTAACGGTACCCCTACCATAATGTGTAAACCACTCAAATCATGAATGGAGGTGGGGGGTGCTAAAAACAAACTGAGTGCCAATACAAGTTACTCTGCACAAAAAAGTGAAGTAGGAGAAGCTAACATAGGTAATTGCGGAAAATGTGTGCGTGTCATGTGACGAATGTAATGCAAACAGAACAAGTGTTGAAGCTCTCTTCTCCTTGTGGTTCAAAAAAAGATCGAAAGAACCCAAAATGAAAATGTGAAAACGAAAAAACTGAAATATTGTGAATGATTTATAAGTTCAATGAACGCAAAGTGAAAGTGTTATGAGAAAGTTAATGTCAAATCAAAATAAGGACTCAACATTGAAGAGAAAAACTAAAATTTATATAAAAAAAAATTGCGCTAATACCAAAAAAAAAAATTAAAAGAAATGAAAAAGGAAAATTAAAAGTTCATGAAATAAAAACAATAAAAATAAATATACCAAAGGAAATCGTCGAAACCAACGCTACAATGTTTAAATGAAGTCAATGTGAAATGACTTAGAAAAATTTTAAATAACAAAAAAAAAAAAAATCTAAAACAAATTATGAAATTTCCAAAGTTAAAAGAAAAAAAAAAAATTGCTATGCAAAAAAAATTTCCCAAAATTAAAAATTTCAAAAATAAAACAAAAAATTTTTGAATAAAATTAAAAATTTCAAACCAAAAGAAAATCTTAAAATAATAACAACTTAAGCAAAAAAAAAAAAAAAACAATGCAATTTGACTAATCAACCTCCTTTTGGTTCTCTTTCCAGGTGCCACAGCGACACCAAACTCACATCGGCCGCCTAGCTTGAGAGCACGGACCATACCAGACGTGGACCAGCGACATAATGTGCCCAGGGCAGATGAACTGGTAAGTGTCAAATAAATAATACGCCACGGCGTATTCTTTATTACTCCTCTCAGCCCCCTACTTGCACTCACCACGGCATCCCTCGCTCCATGTCCAAGATGCCATAGCGATAGAAAGACGGGTCGGCCCGACATACACCGAGGTCGTCAAGAGGCTCTACCGTGGTTGAGTGATCTCCTGGGGCCGGCATCGAAAGATGACAATCTCTCGTCCGGACAAAACGCCTTCCGCCGCAACTCGCGCTCCATGTCCAAGATGCCATAGTGATAGAAAGACGGGTCACCCACTGCGAGGTTGACAGCGAGCTCTCCGGCGGTCGAGGCACCCCAGATAGGCAGAGAGAAATGGCACTACCTCGTTCTAACCCCTGTGCACATTACACCACTGGAACACTCCTGGCGGCCCCGCACTCGCGACTGCGTAAGACCACGAGTTTCGTCGCTCTCAGTCCCCGACGGATAATTCAGGTAAGTATAAGGTAAGTATAAAGTTCCAATCCTCTAGGTCCATTTACTCATCGTACACACACACACGTCCTTCACCGCCTGTTGACCATGGGATGTAACTTGCAAGGAATTTTATGGAAGCAATTCAAATGACCATCTATAGACGGTTTCGCCTAAACTGCCGCCCAAGGCGAACAAAAAAAAAATCTAAGTTTAACCCAGAAACTGCGTGCCTGCCAAAACTAAAGCTAAGTATCCTTAAATCTAAAATTAAAAGATAATTCAAATTCTAATTCATTTCAATACTTATCCTACAGCCTACTATTCTATTGCCTTACATCTACTATCCTTGGATTCCTAAGGAGGATTTGGAAAGTACCATAAACCAGGTAAGTGATTGCTACTTCCTCATCAAAGGTGTCGCCGTAGTATAGCGATCTATCATCGTTATGCCTATTGCTTAAGATCCTTCGCGTGGTATACCCCTATTGTCCTGCCTTTCAAGTCTTCAATCTCGTAAAGACATCTTCCCACCGGGCGTACAATCCGACATCTCAAATACTTTTTGTTGAGTTTGGCATTAACGCCCTTATTAAAATCGCTCAATTGGTGATTTCGGCGGTATACCTCTTGACCCGGGAAGAATCGAACCGCTCTAGCCCTTGTATTATACTTAACGGCCCTGCCTGTATAGGCCTTCGATATGTTCTTTCGAAGCCGTTCCCTTACGAGTTCCAATTGGGTAGCCTTAGGCAAAGCGGCATACTCCGGGTCCTTCATGACATCTAACTGGCGAGCCAACCTGTACACACTTCCATGAGTTACCATATTTGTTCCAAATAGAGCAAAATATGGTGTCATACCCGTGGAAGCATGTACCGAAGATCGCAGGGCACATTCGATGGCCGAGATATTCTGGTCCCACTCCTTCTGATCTTCCTGCAAATAGGACCTTATTGCTGCCAGTATAGATTGGTTCACTCGCTCCGAAGCGTTAGCCTGGGGCGAGTAAAGACCTGTCCTGAAATGGGTGACCCCATAGGCTTCGAGGAAAGCAGTAAAATCCTTGCTCGTGAACTGCTTACCGTTATCAGACATCAGGGTCTCAGGCACGCCAAACTTATGGAAAACCTCTGTCGTCAAGAACCGGATTACGTTGCGCGATGTGGCCCTTCCCATGGGTTTGAGCAAAACAAACTTGGTGAGGTGGTCCAGAACGATAAATATGAACGAATTTCCGGTCTTCGACCGAACATAAGGCCCCAGAAAATCTACATAGACTTTTTGGAACGGCCTATCGATCTGGACTTCCTCACCCATGGGCTGCTGCATATTCTGGAAATTAGGCTTCGACTCCTTACATGTCTGGCATCTCTGCACGTAAGCTCGCACTTGAGCACCCATATTCGGCCAGTAAAACATCTCCTTCAAACGCCTCAAGGTCTTGTGAAAGCCTGAGTGAGCGGCCGTTGGTGGGTTATGTGCCTTGGCGATAGCCTCCGAGGTTACCTCCTCTGGTACCCATAGCTTCCAGGCGAACTCTTCGCTGGGTATATCTGTGGTCACCGGAACCGTCCTTTTATAGAGGCGACCATCCTTAACGCGAAGATCAGGCAACCTTTCTCCATTCTCCTCGACCACCCTTACCTTCTCGAGGTAGTTTTCGGCCCTGAACTCCGGTGCGTCCATGTCCAACAAGCGCCAGAAACCAAGCTCATCCATATTATACCGTGAGAGAGCGTCAGGCACCACATTCTGGCTTCCTCGCCGATGCTCAATCTCAAAGCTATGTCCTTGAAGCAATAAGCTCCACCGGGCCAATCGTCCGCTTAACTCCTTGTTGGACATTAGCCATTTTAGGGACGAATGGTCGGTGATTACCGTGAAGGGCATAAGCTCAATATATGGCCTGAATTTCTTGAGTGCCACGACTACCGCCAGACACTCTCGCTCTGTTACGGAATAATTTTTCTGAGCTGCCGTTAACTTCTTTGAAACGTAGGCTATTGGGTGCTCTCCGCCGTCATCGTCCTTTTGAAAAAGAACTCCTCCCACACTCACATCCGAAGCGTCGCATTGGACATAAAAATGTCTTTCAAAATCGGGGTGCCTCAGGACGGGACTCCTCGTAAGAGCCTCTTTTAACTTTTCAAAAGCAGATTTCGCTGCCTCTCCAAATTCGAAGGTCTTCCCCTTTTTCAATGTATTAAAAATGTCATTCCCGTGAAGCTTCGTACTTGCTTCGCACTTTTGGGGAAGGCAAAATCCATTATGGCCGATACCTTACCAGGGTCTGGCTTCAACCGGCCTCCACCGACGATGTACCCCAGATAGCGCAATTCTCGGAAACAAAATTTTGACTTGGCCACATTAATTGTGAGGCCGGCCTGCGTGAGCAGAACAGCCACTTGTCTCAGCAGCCCTAGGTGCGTCCCGAAATCTGGAGCCACGATTAGCAAGTCGTCCAGGTAGACGAACACCCTCTCACGCAGATGTGCAGGGATGACTTTATCCATTAACCTACATAACCTTTGGGCCGCGTTACACAGCCCAAAAGGCATAACGGTAAAATGGTATAAAGGCCTCCCTGGAACGGTAAAAGCGGTCTTCTCCCGGCTTTTCATATCGAGCGGGATTTGCCAGAAAGCATCTTTCAAATCCACACTCGAAATGAAATGCGTATCTCCAAGCCGGCTGAGCAGGCCCTCTATGTTTGGGAGCGGATAAGCATCCTTAACCGTAAGGGCATTGAGCTTCCGGGCGTCCAGGCATAGTCGGTTTTTTGTGCCCTTTCGGACTAAAGTCACCGGGTTATTCCATGGGCTTTGGCTTGGCTCAATGACCTTCATGTCAAGCATTCTGTCCAGCTCGGCAAACATTAAGCGCTGCACAGCTGGAGAGACGGGATAGTGCCTTTGTTTTACCGGTTCCGCATCTGCAGTGTCGATAATGTGCATCTCTAGAGAGGTCTTGCCCAAACCTCGATGCTCAAAGGATGGATAACGCTCAATTACCGTGGCCAATCTTCTCTCCTCATCTTCGTTTAAGGCGTGACGGGATGGGTCAACTGGTTCTTCATCCTCTTCAGCCCCCAGGGACAAACTCTCGACGCTGGCCACCAACTTAAAAGCCTTCATAAAATCGATGCCCAGGTATAGGGCCTTGCTCAAGGCTGGGACCAAAAAGAACTCAATCTGTTTCTCAAGTTTCTTAACTTTTACCTTCACTCGGATGCGGCCTACGACCTCTAGGGGTGTCTCGTCCGCTGTATGAACTACGGCTCTATATGCAAATATGGGAATCCTGGCCTTTTCGACCCTTTCAATGCAATCCTGGCCAAGGCAACTCACCGTGGCGCCACTGTCCAACAGTCCCTCGACCTCTTCCTCACCAATCTTTATCCGCATGTAAAGCCGGGAATCTTCACCCTCATACAATTTCGCAGAGGCTATTTCTTTTCTAAGGTCTTTCCTTTTCTTGTACCTGAGCCTGGCTTTCTCAATTCTTGTCTTATTCACCTTGAGGTTACCTTCGCTAAAAATTCTGTTTCTAACCTCTTGGTACTTCGCCCTCCTTATGGTCCAAGGCGTTATTTCCTTTAATCTCAATTCAGAATTTAATTCATTCTCCAATTCATTCTTAATCCTATCCTTATTCTCTAAAATAGTTACTCCAGCGGAGTCCTGCTCCACATGATCGGCTACTACTGGGGGTGCATCGGTTTCGGGCGCGTTTCCCCCTCTCTCGGGCCCGCTTGTCGGTTTCCCTGACACCGCGGACATTTGGGTTTCACCACGTTCTCCATCCCGCACCCATAGCAAAACAGTTTCCTTGTGGTGGATGGGCAGTCCACAAAACCGTGGCCCTTCTCCCGGCAGTTCCAACAGATATAATTGGACTGCCTACTGATGGCTTCTATTTCCAGTTCCAGCTCCTCTTGGTCATATTCCAGCTCATTTACTCTAGGGGCAAATTGCTGGCGGTGTGCCTGAGCGAACTGCCTTTGATTTGCTAGCAGCAACTCCGCCTTCCTACACTCCTCTCTGAAGTGCTGCAACCCATACATTCTTATCGGAAAGACCAGCGCCGCCATTGCCTGTTTGAGATTGCCTTTCATCATCTCCACCATCATCTCCTCCCTCATGGGCTCCCGTTGCTGGTGGCGAAGGCGCAGCATAGCGTTACAGAAGTCCTCGAACGACTCGTGGGACCCTTGCCTTCGGTCCATCATCCTCCTCTGTATATCGAAGTCGCTCTCGAACTTCCGAAACTGCGCCAGGAATGCCTGTTTCAATTCCGGATAACTGCGAATGTACCCCAACCTCCTCTGCATCCAGTACCACTCCTCCGCCGGTCCCTCCAGCAGCTGTGGGAACTTCACCAGCACCTCATCCCACTCACACCGATAATCCTCCCGAAGCTGTTCTATACGGAACATAAAATCCTCGGCGCTCATCGACTTCGTGGTGCCATCAAACTTCACCCGCCATTTCTCCACATCTATTCTTCTAATGGCCTGACGATTCGGAATAGGCGAAACTTGCGGGTAATGTGGCGCCGGCGCGTTTACAGCATTCGGAAGATATGTGTTTCTGTCACCCAGGTGGTACTGCTCCGGTGGTGGATGAGGGGATGGCCACCCATCCGGTGGTCTCTGCGGGGCGTCTACGGCTGGAAAGGTTTGGTACTGATTCATTGTTGGCTCTCGGTACTCGCTGCCTCTCGGAATTCGATTCGATGGTGGTATCTGCTGGCCTACGGCCGTGTGTGGCTGCGCTGGTTGTGCGGTCGCTGTCTGTGGGACGCCTGTGCCCATCGGAACATTTAAGTGGGCCAAGCTCTGCTGTACAAGCTGGGGTACCAGCTGCCTCAACTTCTCATCGAGTAACCTGATGAGCTCTAACTGTCCCACACCAATGGCCGAATCTATGACCGCGTTTAGGGAACCTCCTTCTCGTGGAGCTTGGTAAAGCGCCTGGCGTGCAGCATTCGTCTCCCGGTTCTCTCTACGTTCTCTCTGGACCGTCTGAGCTGTCAAGCTGCTGAACTCCGGCGTGTCCGGAGTTATACGTACGTCCGACATATCCGATACCGACAAGGCTGGACTGGAAACCGCGGACGTGACCATCATGGGGGTGACTGTTGCTGTTGTTGTGGCCATTGCCATTGCCGAGGCTGCTGCTGTGGTCGTAATGGCTGTCGCCATGTTGGTTACTGTGGTTGTTGTTGTTGCCATAGCCGATGTGGTCGGATCAGGAACCTCACTAGTGTAACTATTTGCTCTGGTATTGACCATTAAACCTACTCCAACCTATAACCTATACTACTAATTAAACTTGATGACAATTCCAAATTACCAAATTCAGCCAACTCAAACTCTAAATACACTAATTATGTCTTCTTCTTTAAACGCAGATATGAAAACCAAAATTCACAAACAAGGTAGAAAGTGTAGTGCATATATCCTACTATAAGGTGGGGAACAAGTGAGAGAAGAGCAAATCTAAGCGGATAAGCGAAGCATTCTAAGTTTCCAAATAGGACTTCTCCAAACGTATCCGGAAACTGCTTTCTCTGCCGTAATGTATTGTATGACCCTGAGATGCTGTAGTATATTGGTATTACGTTTGCTACCTACGGACATAACCACACGGCTGTTGTTGAAAACATAAAGATAAACCCAACAACGTCTCATGTGCTTTGGCTCATGGGTATGATTGTATTAAGCGGACGGACAGGTAAGCAAAAGTAATTTGGGCTATTGCAGTTAACTATTGTATATAATGGCATCTCCTTCTCTCCTCAGGCCCGTCGCAAACGAAATGCGGATACCAAAATCCTTAAGCTTCGTGACTTACGGGAGTTAAAGATTAGTAAAACACCGTGCCACATCCTGCATCTAACCAGCTTCCAGTCACCACCAGTTTGGCACGCGATCCAAGCTTTTGAAAACTTACGATCGGGACTCAATCCGGTAACCGAAATCCGATCAGTTGCTGGCTGTGGCGATAAAATGATGCGGTCAACCCGATCACTCGGGCCCCATGTTGCGGGCGCCATTCTTGTCGTGGACCCCGGAGGGTCCGAACTATCTCAGCGGAGAAAGGGGACATAGTGTGCTGGCGAGCGCTGGCTGTTGGCGTTAGAGCTCCGGCTGTGGCTCAGTCTGGGGCGCGGTTCTTGCCAACACACCATGTCCAGAGACAGGTGACAAAAAAAATTCAAATTTCAAACCAGCTCTGGATGGAAATGAAAAACACAGGGTCCCACTTATGTTAAGGCAGGCATGTCTTTCGCCTTCTTACTCGCACCTTCCGCTATGGATTCGCTCTTCAGGGGGCACTGAGACATCCTACAGTGCCCTGGACGGCCCACCCCAACCATGGTATCCGTTGTCCAACAGTTTTGGATACCCCAGAATCGGTCTCCCTTATCCCCCCTTACAGCTTGGTGCACTACCCCCTTCTTACCTTAGATAACTACTCCTCCATTGTGAAATGAAAACTAGGCAAAGGCGAATTTCATTTCAAACGTTATAAACGGTATGTATTTATTAAGCCGAATCAAAAATTCATTGCCAGACAAAGTTCAATCAAACGAAAAAAAAAAGCAAAGAAAACAAAACAAGGAATTGTATAGTGGCAATTAAAAAACTTCGTTTATATAAACTCCTCTCCTTCAAAGAGAAAAATAGTAATAAAATTCTCCTTCCTCCACAGGTGTATTGGGTCTTCTCATGGTGTCTGGCCTTCCTTCAGGGTCGTCTCTCCTAACTGGAGTCAGTGCTGGAGCGGCTGAGCAGTGCCCACGCTTTCCTCTTGTCTGTCCGTCCGTCTGGTTGTGGTAAGTATGTGTATTCCGGCTGTATTGTATTTCCCGTAAATAAAAGCTTTGGCTTTTTTTTTATGTCTTATATGTTTATTTTTTTTAAAGGCCTAAGTTCGCAAAGCGAACACCAACAGCAGTAAGGGCTCCTTTCCGCCCAAAAGGTCTAGAATCTTTACCCCCTGGCCCTAGGTTGAGCTCGACCTAACAGCTGAGGACAGCGCCTATTTATTCTAGCGCTGTGTTACTAATAGAAAGGTAAGTGTCTGGTGTTTGCCTGCCTAGCCGCTTTATTAACAATTAACCTTCTTTTTATTCGTAGGAAATATGTGTGTCAAGGTCCTGTCCGTCCGTCTGAGTTCACGTATACGTCCCGCAATAGTGTTCGTGAGGAAAAGGGTACCTGCAGCACTGTCGGCTGACCAGTGCTTTTGATATAGAGCTTCCCACGATGGACAGAGGAGGTGGAGGTGTAGCTTTATGTTTTCGCGTTTGGCTTTTTGTTATTTTGTGATCAACTTTAGTGGTGTCTATTGTCTTTGATTTTCAAGTTTAGGATTTTTAACTATTGGCTTTGATTTAGTTTTTAGTTTTTTTTTTTCTTTTTAGGTCTTTTATTATTACATTGGTATTTTCCTTTTTTTTCAGGTTCTTTGGCTTTGTTTCGAAACTTTTCCCTTTTCAGGTTCCTTTTTATTTAATTTGATAACATTTCTTTTTTTTTTCCAGAGTTTTCATAGATTTTCTTTTTCAGCTTTTAATAACTTTCAGTTCGATTTATTTTAATCACCTTTTTTTCATAATCTTCTTTTTCAGCTCTTTAGTTTTTAATTTGTATTTATTTTCATTTATTTTGTTACAGCTTTTAAAACTTCTCAATAATTTATAGTTAATTTTTTTCCTCTTTCAGCAAATGTGCTGAAAGTTCAATAAATCACTTTAAAACTTTGAATTTGGTCTTTTTCTTTGTTGTTGGGTAAAAGCCAGTTCCGCCTCCTTTTCTCTGCCGAATCCAAAACCAAAAAGACTTTCTTTCTTTTTGAAAACACCACTTTCAACACTCTTCTGTACACCACCTCTTACTCCTTGCACGGCTCCATCCAAAAGGAACTAGTCATCTTCCCTTTACTGTCCATCATGGTTCCCCCAAGCCATCATGTCCACCGAGGAACCATCATAAAATTTTGTTTTCCAAAATCGCAAAAACAAATAACATATGGTTTCCTCGATTTTCATTGTAGTAGTTACATTTGTATGTGGAGGTAACATATGCTGGTAACGCAGGGTTGCATTCACCAGCTGCCATAAAAAACACAGACGGTTCAAACCCAGATGTCGCTCTTCTCTAATCAGACATAGGGTGACACGCTACAATTCGATAGTATTATACACACTTATATTAAAAGCCTTAAATTTCCGCACAACTCCATTATAGTTTTGTGTTATGACCAGTGTTGCCACTTAAGAAAATTATTATTATTTTTTTTTGTATTTAAGTCAATAGATAATAAAAATACTTACAGACTAATTTTATATATAAAACTCAATTGTTTGTTTGTTTGTTTGTATGTTTGTGTGTTCCTTATAGACTCAGAAACGGCTGAACCGATTTTCTTGAAATTTTCACAGATGGTGCATAATGATCCCGTGGTGAAAATAGGGTACTAAATTTTTTGATATCTGAAGGGGGGGCGGACCCTCCCCCTAACCCTAATTTTCAGAAACGCCAGATCTCGGAGATGGGTGGTGCGATTTAAGCGAAATTTATGTGCCCTCATATAGTACCCTAGAAATAAAAATTTGGTATCCAAATTTCGGATGGGGTACCTAGGGGGGCCGCCCCACCCTAAAACCCACCAAACATATATTTAGACCAATCACGACAATATGCGACTAAAATGAAAGGTATTTAGGACTTATTTACTGACCATGGGAATATGGGGCTAAAATAAAAGGTATTTGAGTGTAGAATTAGAATCTGATATCCAAATATGAAGCCAAGTGTTTTTGGGGGTCACCTCTCCCCAAAAACCTCCCCCAAAGGGAACACATTTACGACCATAGCCACATGGGGCTCAAATGAAAGGTATTTTGCAGTAAACCACAAATCTGATATCAATATTCGGGAAAAGTGTTTATGGGGCCACCTCACCCCCACAACACCACCCAACCCCCCAAAACACCCCTAAATCGGACATATTTACCGATCATGCCAATATGGGACTCAAATGAAAGGTATTTGCGAGTAAAATACAAATCTGATATCCAAGTGTGGGACCACGTTTCTGGGGGGTGGACCCCTTCCCCAAAACACCCCCCAAACAGGACTTATTTACTGACCATGGGAATATGGGGTTTAAATAAAAGGTATTTGAGTGTAGAATTAGAATCTGGTATCCAAATATTAGACCAAGTGTTTGGGAACCTCTCCCCAAAAACATCCCCCAATGGGAACAAATTTACGACCATTGCAATATGGGCCTCAAATTAAAGGTCATTGGGAGTAAAGCACGAATCTGAACAATATTCGGGAAAAGTGTCTATGGGGCCTCCCAACCCTAATAACACCATCCAAATAGTAAGTATTTGCTGACTTTTGCAATATGAGGCTCAAATAAGAGGGTTTTTAGAGTGGCCGCCCATCCCCCAAAACACCCCCAAGTCGGTCACGTTTGCCGACTATGGAAATATGGGGCTCAAATTAAAGGTATTTGGAAGTAGACCACGTATGTGATGTCAACATTAGGGACCAACTGTCTAGGGGGCGTCCCACCACCATAACAATCCCCAAATAGGACGTATTTGCTCACCAAGACAATTTGGTTCGTAAAGAGAGTGGTTAGGGCCAATAACCAAAACCGGACTTATTTGATGACTGTTGCAATAAGGAGTTTAAATGAGATTAGAAAACGAATTTCATATCCAATTTTGAGGGCAATGGCAATATGGGGTTCAAATAAATGATATATAGATATATGAGAATAGAGCACGTTGCTGATATATTTTCCGGGCTTAGTGTTTGGGCGACCAACCTAATCCCCAAAACACCCCTAAATCGGTCATATATACCGGTCATGTCAATGTGGAGCTCAAATGAAAGGTATTGGGGGTAGAGCAAGAATTGATACCCACTTTCGGGACCAGTTTTCTGGGGGTCAACCCCTTTCCCAAAATATGGGGTTCAAATAAATGATATATGGATATATGAGAATATAGCACGTTGCTCATATATTTTTTGGGCTTAGTGTTAAAGAAAATGTAATGGCCTATTTTCACCGGGGGCTCAAACTCTACCATCGGTGAAAATTTCATGAAAATCGGTTCAGCCGTTTTTGTGCATGCTAACTTTCAAAGTGCTAAAGCTAGGCGCCTGAAATTTTTCGGTTGACACTATTAATGGACCAAATCGGTCCACGTTTAGAAATATACAACACGAGCTATACGCTCCCATATAAACCAATCTCCCGAATATACTTCTTCAGCCACTAGAGGGCGCAGTTCTTATCGAAGCATATAAAAAAGTCCATAGAGATTTCTTGTTATAACCTCACATTATTCCTTTTTAATTTCTGCCTATAACGAGAAACCGTCCAAAAAGCTTGATAAATGCGATTCACGTTTTTACTTATTTTAATTTTATTATTTTTTTTTAATTTCACATTCAAATAAATTAATTTTTACTGTAGTCGATATATCTAAAATTTCCTAAATTTATAGTATACCTTAGGGCGCGCCATTTAAACAAGGACTGGTTAACATATATACACTCAAAAAATCCGACAGCTATTAGCAATTAAAGGGTTTTTAAAAACAACTTAAAATTGTTTCCGCACAAAGAATGCCAACATTAAAAACTATTGCTCATATTCACAAAACTTAATGCAGCTTTAAATTGCGTTTATATGACTCATTTCCTTTATAGAACTATCAAATAAATCTACTTTGAAGCTGCATTCAATTTTGTGAATGCCGGTGTATATATATATTATAATGCCCATATTCACCAAACTTATTGCAGCTTTAAAGCTGGTTTATTTGACAGATTTGACTTTAAAGAACTACTCCTACTACTTTTTGGGGCAACCATGTTTCCTGTCAATGTCAATTCACTTCTCCTTTTTGTCCTTTCCATATCCTGACATTTGTTTGACATGCGCTCATAGGCTCAAAGACCCTACTGAATAACGAAAACAAGCGAGGAATAGCAAAAGAAACAGATTTTCAGATTGTCGTAGTCCACGTAATATTTTTTTGTAAAATCGTAAAATCAATTTTTGTATTAAACAAAACGAATAGAAAACTTCATATATTAACATATGGTGTCAACAACAAACCAAATTCAAACAACAACTACAAAGTGAGCAAGAAAATACAAGCTAAAAATACAAAAGAAAAAATCCATAATCTTACCAAAGAAAAATATCTTTACGGAGAAATATCACTAAATACGTTTTGGTATTTGGAGCCTGTGTGTGAGTGAGTGCGTGAGTCAGTCGAAGATTTAACAATCCAAAAAAATTAAAAAAAGGACAACAATTTTATGTTTCAATGCCAGAAAATCAGAAGTGAGATGTAAGTGTTTTTAAGAAATTAAAAATTGTTATATTTAAACAAATACATAATAATTATCGATTAAATAAATTTGTGTAAAAATGTTGTTAATGTCTCGCAACATAAATTATGTATAACATTTTACTATACCCACATATGTATGATGTAGTAGACATCACATCCACGGCCCCCTCATCATCATCATCACCATCACCGACACCATCAGCAGCAGCAGCAGAGACGACGACGTAATGAACCTACACCCCCTCGATTATTTGAAAGATATCATACCTACTCTACATATGGTTTGATTGCTTGTAGGTAGGTAGGCAGGCAGAATTTTTTTCAAGTGGGATAATGTAATGACGAAAGTGACGGCTTCATGTGTAGGTATTTTTTGAAAACAAAGTCTCTGTTACAAAGTTAGAGAGTGCAGGAGAGAGAGAGAGAGAATGAGTAACCACTTGAATAAAAACAAACTAGCAATCAACATCGGAATGAGTGCTAATTTTGACATTCCATTACACACACATTTCCGGTCCAACACAATGTTTTGTTGTCTAGGGCAGTGATAATTGTGAATCACACTTTGCAAAGGAAAACATGTGATAAATCATAGATGCCTCAGATATGGTGCTAGCTGGCAAGAGGCGAACATTTATATGAATGATGAAATTATAAAAATTTAAACGAATAGTTTAAAACCATAAAGCAATGTAGGGGCAACTGTTCTCATGGCAATGAGTGTTGCCAATTCCAGTTTATTAAGTAAACCAAACAGAACGGAGCAGGTTCGAAATCAAAACACTAAAAAAAACCCAACCTTGGTTCTTAAAGTTATTCTTTAAGTTTTTCAATTGAATACAAGAAACAAGATATTGTTTTGAATTTTGAGACATGGTAAGACAGTTTTTGTGTTTTTATACCCCCAATCATAGGTGGGGGTCTATCTGAGATATTTAGCTGAAATTTTGCACATACACATACCTATAAAGGGTGATTTTTTAGCTTTTATCTTTTTAGCAACACTGGTTAAACAGCTCACGCACGTTTCGTTGTTGTTCTAGTAGTGTATTGTACACTGAGGCGACAGCCCTTGCCGATAAAAGACACCATGGGGCCAATCCGGTACGTACAACCGACTGCCATGGGATTGACACGTTTCGTGTTTTGTTTCACTGTCAAACATCTTCAGTTTGGTGTATAATTTAACCATGAATCGTCTTACAAACGAACAACGCTTGCAAATTATTGCAATTTATTATCAAAATGTGTGCTCTCTTAAGAAAGTTCATAGAGCGCTTCTTCTTCAGCGACGAAGCTCTTTTTGGCTCAATGGGTACGCAAATAAGCAGAGTTGTCGATTTTGGAGTGAAGATCAGCCAGAAGCATTGCAAGAGCTACCAATACATCCAGAAAAAGTCAGAGTTTGGTGAGGTTTATAGGCTAGTGGCATCATTGGACCATACTTCTTCAAAGATGATGCGAATCGTAACGTAATTATGAATGGTGAGCGCTACCGTGAGATGATATCCAACTTTTTTTTGCCCAAAATGCAAGAGCTTGACTTGCATGACATGTGAGGGTGCCACATGCCACACAGCACACGTAAAAAATGGCCTTATTGAGAGGGGAGTTCGTTGAACATTTTAATTCACGTTTGGGACCTGTCAAATTTGCCCCACGATACCCCCAGTATTGTAACGTAAATTTTATTGTTGTTTGGCTAGTGACTTAACCTCCTTTATAACAAAACAAGTAAAAAGGCATAAAGTACGAACGTGCCGAACTTTGGATACCCACCACCTCGGGTAAATATGTAAACCCCTTTTCGTCACAATCCGGTGAAAATTGGATAACTTAGGCACCCTAATTCGGCACGGGCATTGAGTGGTCTAATAAATATAAGTCACTGTTCAATTTTGTAGAACAAAATATTGGTCTTTGTGGCAGCTAAATCCAAATATAAACCGATCTGAACCATATAGGAAATTTTAGCGAAATCTGATAAAAAGTAAAGTTTTTATTGGCTCCAGACCCTTTATCGGCAGATCGGTCTATATGGCCGCTATATCTAAATGTAGTCCGATCTGTACCATATTAAGGTCGGATATCTGGATGCTTAAAACAACTCACTGTTTCAAATTTCAGCGAAATCGAGTAATAAATAAAGCTTTTATGGGCTTCAGACCCCTTATAGGCAGATCGGTCTATATGACAGCTATATCTAAACAAGGTCCGATCAGAACCATATTTAGGTCAGATGAGAGAAGCCTAAAACTACTCACTGTTTCAAATTTCAGCGAAATTGGATAAAAAATAAAGCTTTTACGAGATTCAGACCCTTTATTGGAAGATCGGTCCATATGGCAGCTATATCTGGATATAGTCCGATCTCAACCATATTTGAATCAGATGTCGGGAGGCTTAAATTAACCCAAATTTCAGCGAAATCGGGTAGTAATTAATCTTTTATGGGCATCAACCCTTTATCGGCAGATCGGTATATGCAGCTATATGTAAATATAGTCCGATCTGAACCATACTTGGGTCAGATGTCGGGAGATCTAAAACTACTCACCGTTTCAAATTTCAGTGAAATTGGATTAAAATAAAGCTTTTATAGGATTCAGACCCTTTATCGGCAGATCGGTCTATACAGCAGCTATATCAAAATATGGTCCGATTTGCCTTTTTCAAGAACTTAAGCAGCGTGCATCAAAAATACGTATCTGTGCCAAATTTCAGCTCAATATCTCAATTTTGAAGGTTCTAGAATGTTTACAACAGACGGACGGACAGACACACGGACATCGTGAAATCGTCTTAGAATTTTAAGATGATCCGAACTTTGTAGGGTCAGAAATTGATATTTCGAGGTATTACAAACGGATTGACTAAATGAATAAACCCCCTATCCTACGGTGGTGGATATAAAAATACATTTTAATGTTAAATAAATGTTTCTCGGAGTTCATAAATGTGATTTTATTAAAATCCTAAAGCTGCCATTAGAGGATAAGATATGTCATATGTAATTTCAAAAATAGCAACTCTGAAAGTTTTAGACATCGTGTGATACATATGAAAAATTTAATATGACAAATGGATTTTGGAATGAATATGCAAATTTTCCAATTAAAGCGGGCTTTTATTTCATCGAACATACATGTAGATACGTGTATATAAAAAAGTACGATACATAAGAGAATACATGCTGATTAGAGCGCGCTCTATTCGTATTCGACATGCATAAGACAAGTTTTATGAATACAGAAAGTGGCAGCTTATATGACATGTCTTATCGTGTAATGGCAGCTTAAGCAATTTTTGCATTCAAGAACGCAAGGCTGATTTAATAAGTTGGTCTCACGCGAGCAGCTGTTAACAGCCGGCGAGGTTTGACAGCATTAGGATGTCAGATTTTTGTTTGCATTTTCTTTGTGGTTATCTTCTTTCTCGCATATTCTCCGCTCATATACGCACACGTATACACACACGCACACAAATTTGTTTGCGTGTGTTAGCAAAACAAAGATCAGCTTGATGGCAAGATGGCGGATTGCACCATATGATTTGTGGTTGTTGAACAAATTAGACCACCTTTAATTGTTTCGTTATGTCAAGAACGTTAACTCATTGAATAAACAGGTCTGTTTGCGTAATTTTCCAGTAAAAATTTGCAGGAGAGTAAGAACAGCCTTTACTCTCTTTTGCTTTTTATCTGAATTAAACAGCTGAACTTCATAAAACAGCTGTTCGATGCTTCAAATTTCTGCTGAGGATAAAATCTCCAATAGAAATTTGCAAGCTCTCAATTACCAATCACTCAAAATTGTGCTTGCTCTCCCGCTCTCTTCTGCTGGCAAAGAAAAGTACCCGAACTTCCAGTAACACGCTATCCATAATACAATTAAGAGGTAGCGTCATTAGCACAACAACAAAAATCTACCCCCAACGAAACTACCTTGATTGGTAAATGCCGTAAATTGAAATGTCAACGTGGTTTTAGAAATAAACGTTGTTTTACAACTTTTCTTCTTCAAATGTGTTTTATATTTGTATTTTCATCATCATAACACTGTTTTGTTGCTTATATGTGTAAAATCAAATAGAATTTCTTTTTAAGATTTTACAAAAATCACAGCTGTGTTATTGAGGTATTGACATTTATATTCACTCCAAAATCAAAACATGTATAAAAAAATTATACTCAGCTGTTCGCATGACCCCACCTTATAAGTGTATCCTGAACACTACCTCTTAATTGTACCATGTATAATATGTTGTGTTCTTCCGCTTTTAGTTTTGTCATTCTGATTGAATGATGACACCATATCATTTAATAAACGGCGATAAGATTAGCCGCTTAGCTAATTGGGGATAGCATTTCTCTCCATATTAAGCGAGAAAATACGCTTAATGGGTTATAAAACACGGCAAAAGTCCTAAAAAATCGTCGATCGTGAGAAGATGAGGCTATCACTGGAAGAAAGCAAGAAGTATCATAACGGGACACTTATGTAAAATCGGTGCGTCAAGTGATTGCATGTGTAGGGCATGCGGGGAAAATGATGAGACGTTGGAGCATTTCCTTTGTCATTGCCCGGCTTTCGCGTCTAACAAATATCGGCACTTAGGTGGGTACACAATACCAGACATGAACCAACTTAGGGGAGTGGTATTGAAAACCATTAAGGATTTTGTAAGTAGCATGGAATTCCTTACTTAAAATTTTTTTTTAGAGGTTACTTTATATTTAGCTTTTAGAGCGCAAAATAAGCCGATTACTGGCTTAGGTGTATGTCCATGGTGGCATGGGGCGGATTAATATCAGCACCCTCTTTTCAACCTAACCTAATTAAATGCTCACGAAATGCACCGAATCAACTCTGCTTCAATACTGTTGCCTTTGTTGTGTGTTGTTGTTTGTGTTCTGACAAAGAAAAGAGTCCGTTGGATTTCGCAATAATTTAATAAGCATTTTCTCTGTGAATGAAGTCAGTACTAGGCTTAATGGGTAAATTAAACACCACCAAAGTCATTAATAATCGGCGATAATAGACGGGCCGTTTATTAAGCAATTTTCTTCATACATAATAAGCGAGAAACTCCACATATGGGGTAAATAAAATAACCTTTTTGTCTGAACTTCTAATGTGTTGGGTTGCCCAAAAAGTAATTGCGGATTTTTCATATAGTCGGCGTTGACAAATTTTTTCACAGCTTGTGACTCTGTAATTGCATTCTTTCTTCTGTCAGTTATCAGCTGTTACTTTTAGCTAGCTTTAGAAAAAAAGTGTAAAAAAAGTATATTTGATTAAAGTTCATTCTAAGTTTTATTAAAAATGCATTTACTTTCTTTTAAAAAATCCGTAATTACTTTTTGGGCAACCCAATATAAACCTTTCTCGTTATTTATTTACAGCCTTATTCACAAAACTTATTGTAGATTTGAAACAGGTTTATTTGACAGTTCTATAAATCTACACTAAGTTTTGTTAATAAGGCCTTAAGAACTATGCCCATTAATACATACTCTCCTTGTTTGTCATCCTTTTTAACTCTCCTTAAACATTTCAAATTCATAACAACCGTTATGTTTTATTCTCCCAAATGTTGAGTGACATAACGGCTTCATAGGGATATGCCCGGCTCTGTACCACCTGCATTGCCATTTACGTTCGAATTAGTGTTGCCAATTGGCATATGGCTTATGCGTTGCCATATCTGACATTCAACGCTTCATAATCGGTAAATTCATTTTAGTTGTTTTATTCTTAACTCAATAACAACAACGATACGCAGCAAAACCGTAAATTTAGCGAAAAAAAGAACTAAACAAGATAATAAAATTTATTTATAATGTGCAATGTGCGAATTTTGTGATAGCATGTATAAATAACATTCATATATTTATGCGTTTATTATATAAAAGTGGTGCAATTAAATGGGTGAATTGTCAAACTTGAACGAATAGGAGCTAGTGCAACAACAAAAACATGAAAAATACAAAGACACGGCAAACAAGAATGGCCCAGTAATGATGGCCTAGTGAAAGAAAAACAATTGTGCCCTCAAAGAAAATGTAAGAATTTTTATGAAATGGCGAAAAAATAAATGAGCTTTGTTTAGTTTATTCGATATGAAAATTGTTCACAAGTGTGATCTGCATTTGCTATTGATTTTTTGCCATCTCTCCTTGTTTTCTTTATCCATATACCGAGCATATTAGAATTCTATGCAGAAATTCATTATCTTCTTGCTTCTTCTGTTTTGAGGACTTTCTGCCTTTTGAACAAGTATGTGAGTGTACATCTTCTATCTGTATTATTTAGTTTTTTTCTAACCCAACGCCCGCCCGCTGTCTTGGTCGACTACATTTTGCTACGCCATCACCACCCCCAACTAATTTTTCGATCTTGCGACTGTGGCTGGTTCGTTATGCGTATGGTGGAAGTGAAAGAAAATGTCAAAAATCAAAACAAACAAAAACTCCCAACCACCGCCCCCACCCACACACACACACACATTGATGCTTAAAGAAATGAAACAAGTAAAAAGGCGTTAAGTTCGGCCGGGCCGAATCTTATATACCCTCCACCATGGATCGCATTTGTCGAGTTCTTTTCCCGGCATCTCTTCTTAGGCAAAAAAGGATATAAGAAAAGAGTTGCTCTGCTATTAAAACGATATCAAGATATGGTCCGGTTCGGACCACAATTAAATTATATGTTGGAGACCTGTGTAAAATTTCAGCCAATTCGTATAAGAATTGAGCCCATTGGGGCTCACGAAGTAAAATAGAGAGAACGATTTATATGGGATCTGTATCGGGCTATAGACCGATTCAGACCATAATAAACAACGTTTGTTGATGGTCATGAGAGGATCCATCGTACAAAATTTCAGGCATATCGGATAATAATTGCGACCTCTAGGGGCCAAGAAGTCAAGATCCCAGATCGGTTTATATGGCAGCTATATCAGGTTATGAACCGATTTGAACCTTATTTGACACAGTTGTTGAAAGTAAAAATATAATACGTCATGCAAAATTTAAGCCAAATCGGATAGGAATTGCGCCCTCTAGAAGCTCAAGAAATCAAATCCCCAGATCTGTTTATATGACAGCTATATCAGGTTATAGACCGATTTGAACCATACTTGGCATAGTTGTTGGATATCATAACGAAATACTTCGTGCAAAAATTAATTCAAATCGGATAAGAATTGTGCCCTCTAGAGGGTCAAGAAGTCAAGACCCAAGATCGGTTTATATGGTAGCTATATCAGGTTATGGACCGATTTGAACCATACTTGGCACAGTTGTTGGGTATCATAACAAAACACGTCGTGCAAAATTTAATTCCAATCAGATAAGAATTGCGCCCTCTAGAGGGTCAAGAAGTCAAGACCCAAGATCGGTTTATATGGTAGCTATATCAGGTTATGGACCGATTTGAACCATACTTGGCACTGTTGTTGGATATAATAAGAAAACACGTCGTGCAAAATTTCATTTCAATCGGATAAGAATTGCGCACTCTAGAGGCTCAAGAAGTCAAGACCCAAGATCGGTTTGTATGGCAGCTATATCAGGTTATGAACCGATTTGAACCATACTTGGCACAGTTGTTGGATATCATAACAAAACACGTCGTGCAAAATTTCATTCTGATCGGTTAAGAATTGCGCACGCTAGAGGCTCAAGAAGTCAAGACCCAAGATCGGTTTATATGGCAGCTATATCAGGTTATGAACCGATTGGAACCATACTTGGCACTTTTACTGGATATCATAGCAAAACACGTCATGCAAAATTTCATTCCAATCGGATAAGAATTGCGCACTCTACAGGCTCAAGAAGTCAAGACCCTAGATCGGTTTATATGGCAGCTATATCAAAACATGGACCGATATGGCCCATTTACAATACCAACCGACCTACACTAATAAGAAGTATTTGTGCAAAATTTCAAGCGGCTAGCTTTACTCCTTCGGAAGTTAGCGTGCTTTCGACAGACAGACGGACGGACGGACGGACGGACGGACAGACGGACGGACATGGCTAGATCGACATAAAATGTCACGACGATCAAGAATATATATACTTTATGGGGTCTCAGACGAATATTTCGAGTAGTTACAAACAGAATGACGAAATTAGTATACCCCCCATCTTATGGTGGAGGGTATAAAAATGGTTGATAATGTAAATGAAAGAATTTATGAATTGTGTACTTGAGTATGCCGGCCCATATCGTTATAAAATTATGTATATAGCCAATGATAAAAGTGAAATAAAAACAAATGATTCAGATAGTACCTATATCTAGAAAACCTTTAATAAATTTACTTAGAAGACCCATAAATATTTATAGATAGATGCTTTATTTAGTACAACAGCTTAACAGGTTGTAGCTACCGGATTGATCCGAGAGTCTTTAATCGACAAGGATTGCTGTCTCAGTGTGCAACATACTGCTAGAACAACAACATCTGAGTCTCCAACTGAAGTTAAGAGTTCTTTTTAAAACCGACGCTAACAAACGTAACCTTTTCTGGTATTCCAATTGAAGGTTGTATAGATGCGCTTGAAATTTTACCAGAATTTAAGGAAACCTGATCCCAAAACGTACTTTGATAGATATGACGGTCACATTTTGGAGACCGAAGGGAAAAGTCGTAAGAAATTTTGAACTTCATGAGTCTAAAGATGGTCGCTGCAATCCAGAAAACGAATCTGACCATCACAGTAGCTTGTACTGTTGTCATGGCCTTGTGAAGCATTGAATACGAAGTATAGGTGGCGACCTGGCTTTCGTGGTTCACATTCACAGTGTGGACATATCTGGCTTTACTGACCCCTAGATCAAATGTAAATGTCAAATTTTGCTGCAAAAATTTTTAGATAACCGCCACTAAATCTTCAGCCACTTTGACCGAATCGTCAATGAAGTTACCATTCAAACCACAAACAATACCAAAATACTTGTCACATTTGACAGCCTTTGCAGGTCCACCGCACATGCTATTGCAAAATGTGACAAAGTCAGAAGTAGAAATAAGCTTCATGAGACACTTAAGGTACTGACAAAGAATCCATGTTGACTACCTAAAAAGCAATTGATAAACTATAAAGCGACATCGAGCACACACCAGATGAGTTAACCTCAGTAGAATTGTATCCAGGGTTGCCAGAATGTTGCTGTACGAGATGCGATGTCTCCTCGGTACTCATCTAACAGGAGACAAAGGAGTCAGGAGACCTCTAACAGGAGACAAAGATCTCTTTTTGGACCCTATAACGTGCTGTCTAAGTAGTACCCCTACTTCCAAATCACTGCCGGCACGGACTGGAACTTTAAGCTCCAATTTGTGTGGTGTTTTTCGTTGTCACGAAAAGCTTGTCTGGGATCTACCGGGCGTGTCCACAGGTTGCGGATAGTGGAATGCTCCATACGGAGTAGCTGCAACTGCAGTGGCGGACAATTAGCGGTATCGAGTCGAGACTCTCAGTTAGAGGCCGGGTGGTATCAGCTCATGCTTAAATACTGAACGCCTATGATGCTCGATACGACAAGGCGAGTTGTTGACGCCTTTAAATAACCAATGGTCATAATGTTCTCGTGGTGATCGGCCATATAGACCGAAACAAGCTTGCTTGCCTATAAGAGCTTGACGAGGATCCCCATCTCCACATATAAAGGGTGATTTTTTTGAGGTTAGGATTTTCATGCATTAGTATTTGACAGATCACGTGGGATTTCAGACATGGTGTCAAAGAGAAAGATGCTCAGTATGCTTTGACATTTCATCATGAATAGACTTACTAACGAGCAACGCTTGCAAATCATTGAATTTTATTACCAAAATCAGTGTTCGGTTCGAAATGTGTTCATTCACCGTAACGTTGCGTCCAACAGCATCTTTGAAAAAATACGGTCCAATGATTCCACCAGCGTACAAACCACACCAAACAGTGCATTTTTCGGGATGCATGGGCAGTTCTTGAACGGCTTCTAGTTGCTCTTCACTCCAAATGCGGCAATTTTGCTTATTTACGTCGCCATTCAACCAGAAATGAGCCTCATCGCTGAACAAAATTTGTCAAAATTTGAACACATTTCGAACCGAACACTGATTTTGGTAATAAAATTCAATGATTTGCAAGCGTTGCTCGTTAGTAAGTCTATTCATGATGAAATGTCAAAGCATACTGAGCATCTTTCTCTTTGACACCATGTCTGAAATCCCACGTGATCTGTCAAATACTAATGCATGAAAATCCTAACCTCAAAAAAATCACCCTTTAGATATGGCTACAGCATTAACAACTAGATGAAGATGATTTTTCATGATTTATTGTTCGGACATTAACGACTCCAATCATGACAAAAGACCACGCAGGTGTCACCTATCAAAAACATACAGTCTTGCTTCTTAATTTTGCTATATTACAACACCAAGATGATCCGGGCTTAAAAAAGATTCATTCATTCATGCTGCTACGTGAATGTAATTCTTGAACACTATCCGACGACCATAGCAGAAGAAATTTGAAGAAATTTTCTATGAAAATCAAATTTTGACAAAAATTCTATGAAAACAAAATTAAGACGAAATTTTTTATGAAAATCAAATTTCCATGAAATTTTCTATGAAATCAAATTTTGACCAAATTTTCTATGAAATCAAATTTTTAACAAAATTTTATATGAAAATTAAATTTTGACGAAATTTTCAACGAATATCTAAATTTGACAAAATTTTCTATGAAAACGAAATTACGGCGATTCCACAAAATTTCGAGGAAAATCTTTAAAAAAATTATCACAAACTTAGTCTAATTCTGATGCACCTGCGCATTTACGGCCTTTTTAACAAAACTTTATGAAGCCTTAAAATAGGTTTATGTGACGGTTCTATAGAGGAAATCCGTGAAATAACCCTATTTCAATGCAAGGATTACCTACAGATTATGGGCAGACATCAAGTAGTGAAGGGTTTATTATCCTAGTGGTGTTTGTCTACAAGACATTATCAACGAATCGTGCACGACCATTTAAAATCCTTGAAGCCATACTATGGACACAAAACCATAACCGTTGACGATATTTCCACACAAATGTCGCAAAACTCCAGCATGACATTCCAAGCGACAATGTGAACGATCATATTCTTGAGGACTATATCGCTAACAGTTTCGCCTATATTGTCGTCAGTGATACCGTTGGAGACGCAGTCTTATACAGTTTCGTCGACGTCACTGTAAGAGACAGAGCCTTTTACATTTTCATCAAAGACACAGTGTAAGACAAAGTCATATAAATTTTCACTAAAGACTCGGTAGAAGACAGAGCGTTCCACGTGTTCGTTGATGACAACATTAACGACTGTTTCTTGCATTTCGTCTTGGACGACATAAGCAAAACATATGTTTTATCACCTACATTTTTCTCTCTAATTCTTTATCCCACCCTAACTCCTAGCGGAGTTCCTTCAAACTAAACCAAACTAGGCGACACATATCTTGAAGCGTGTTTTAGGCATAAGTTTATATTCATACAAACACATCATATTTTTCGATACCTTTTTTTGTAGTTAAATTGAAATCAAAAATATTTTCAATATATTGGTTGATCAACAATGTATGCAAATTTATAAACATTTTGAATTTTCGTATATTTTCCCCATGAATGTTGGCATCAATATACAATATTTTATCTATATAACCCCCTATTTTTGTTGATATTTACATACATACCTACATACGTATATGCATATTGAGCATCCTAAATATTTCATAAGATGAATCATTGCAAGTTATGATGAAAAAATGTGAATATAATTGCGAAGAATTTACCAAAAATAACAAACAGAAGACATGCAACATTCCCACTAGCACACATACTTACATATAGAGAAATAAAATAAGAAAATATGTACGTATGTTTGTATTACGTACGTGTGGATGCAGATATAAAATTAAATGTTTATATTCGTCCAAGAGGAAAACAAAAACTCTTGACTTGGAGATAAAAATTCTTGGGTATCCACAGGGGATAAAACCAGATCTAGCCATGGCATTCGTAATCGAAGAGCACAAATATGAAATAAAATTCCCACAAACACACGCACACTCATTCTGCAACAACAAATAAAAATATTTATAAATTCACCAGCTTGTGTAGGTAAATAGATAACAAATACAAAATCTTTAATATTTTTTTTTTAATTTGTTATCCCCGCCGCATGTTTACATCTGCTGAAAAGTGAAAACTATGGCATCATAAATAATACAAGGGGAATCCTAACTCCTAAAGGAGGAGCTCTATATATGAATAAACCGAGGGGCGGCAACGATAAATTGTGGTTGATTCGAGCCTTTTCATTCGTCTTTAATCAAGACTTTTATGTTTTGATTTTTATCGAAATGAAATTCCTATTGAAAATTTAAATAAAATTAAATTTTTAAATTTTATGTTTATAGTAGAATCTTTTTTTTTGTAAAAGTTAAGGGATTGGCTGAATAGATCACCAAAAACATCAAGCAGGGTGACATCAACCCTAGCCCAGTAGAAATTGCCGATACCTTTTATTTAAATTTTCTTGATCTAAGTTCCGTAAATAAAAATTCCTTTTCATTTCACTTATCCCAACGTTTCGTCAATTTTTGTTGACATCTTAAGGTGATACGTCTATATAATTTAAACATTACATTTATTTCAAATCTTCATGAAAATGTAATTAACTTTTTTCGTCAAAAGCACATTCATTAATTATATTGACGACAACTTAAATTTCAATATCACAGATCTTTATATTGCAACACTGTAACTTATACTAAAATTGTTTGTGGCCTCTCAAGTTCATCGTCCTATATATTTTTTGCTTTGTTAAGCTTTCTAAATTGTATTGTTTTCTTTATCTAATATTTTGACATTTTCTAAGTCTGCCCTATGTCCACTTTTTAAAATATGTTGCGCCAAAGCTGTTTTCTGTGTTCCTTTTTCAATGTCAGCCTGTATTCTCCCATTCTTGTTTGCAGCGTTCGTTTTGTTGTTCCTACAAACACTAAGTCACACCTTTGTTCGTCAGTTCCCTTACATTCTATTTCGTAAACAGCATTGCTTTGTTGTTGTTTGTCGACTGGAGTTTTGATGTTGGAGAATATTTTGTTGTTTGTTTGATTCGCTCTGTATGCATATTTTATGTTGTTTGTTTTGTTCATTAAAGCTCTTAAGCTTTTGTTATCTGTTAATCCAGGGATGTATTTGTATTTGAAGCTACAATAACGTTTGGTTTCTTCATTCGTTGAGGGGTTGCCATAAGTTGGAGCCGGGCGGTCTCCAAGAACGGTGTTCACTGAGTAACTGTTCACAGCTTCCGTTAGAATTAGGGTGTACGTTTATTTGTATATTAGGATTAATCGTTTATTTGAAAATTCGGGTTATATTCGGAGTTCGGGAATGGGGTTATGGATTAATCAATTTTTTGAGATTTTACTCATCATATATTTCTCATATAAGTATATCGATTTGAATGGTAAGTAGGGCAAATGGATCCAGTTTATGTTCCTTTTTTTACTAAAGCAAAAAATTCTCATCCCAATCGAATAAAATTGTAAGACACCAATGAAAAAAACAATTTCAACAAAAGACAATATTCATACATTTTTAAGGTTTTTAACATCAAAATAATTAATTGAATAACCGTTCTAAATACTTGGATTATTTGAAAATATTTAATTTTCCATTCTTGGATTAATTGAAAGGTTACGAACAATCGAAAAACGATTAATCGATTGTACACCCTATTATGCACATCCTCCCGAAGATACTGTTTAGACAACATGTAATGATTTCTACACCTGGGTAGAGCCTTTTGTCTCCCGATGGAATTGGTCCACTCGAGCCGGCCGGCCGGCCTCTCACTTAGAATTTCCACTCGATGTTCATTCATTACTTTTACATGTAGTCAGCAGTCGGTAAATGCTGCCGGCTAGTTCTGACTATATCACAAATTTTAGTAGCATCGACGGAGGACATGTAAAGACAGGCAAATGTGACACCAAGTCTTTTGCGAAAGTAAGTGGTCGAATTTGGTACGCCATCTACTCTTATGCAATGCAAATTTGCACATTTTGCCCATGAACATTCCACTAAGGAACTGGGGCAAACTTCTCACATATCAATGAGTGCAGTCCGATTCAAGTTTTAAGCTCAATGATAAAGGGCCTCCTTTTTATAGTCAAGTCCGAACGGCGTGCCGCAGCTCTACATCTATTAGGAGAGAAGTTTTACATGGCATAGTACCTCACAAACGTTGCCAGCTTTGGAAGGAAAAATCACCGCTGACAATTTTTTCTGATGATCTAGCAGTATTCTAACCATGGCGTTCAGTGTCATAGGCGGACATGCTAGCCTTTGCGCTACGATGGCCTCCATCTACTCTTATATATATTCAAAGTAAAGTATCCACACAGCCCAGGAATTACCGTTACGTTGGTATAGCTAAATAACGGAGTTATCTTTTTCGATAGTTGTTATCTGAAATCGATAAATGTTTTAAGTTATTATGGCCCTTTTAGATGGCACATCATGATCGTACCCATTGTGTGTACGTGTCAATTACAGCTTTTGCCAAAAACAGTACATCGATTTTTTTCTTTTCTTCGATTTTATTTAATTTTTCTTACTTGGCCCAGAACGTGTTTTTCAATATCTGTCAATTAATGATTACACATTTCTTTGTAAACAGTAATCGATAGACGCCATTCATGGAAAAAAATCAAATGATTTTGATTTTTCAGCCATGGTTATGTGTACATATGCCTGTTGGTACAATGACCATACATCAGATGTGCCATGTAAACTCTGCATTTTGATGGATTAAGAAACCTGAACGCATAAGTAAAATTTATATGCGACGATTTTATTACTTTTTTTAGAAAAAAAATTTACGTTTTTGTCGATTTTTTTTTTTCTTAAATTTGGGACACGGTATATATGAATATCTCGACAGTTTTAGATTTGCGGAACCACATCTCTTTGTCCATAACTCGTGATGAATATTAAATCTTCCTGGTACCAAGCGACTATTATATCAAGCGTCAGATGACAAGCATAAAATCTGGGGCACAACTTCCAACCGGCGTGATATATACGTTGCATAGATCTATCTCGACAGTTCCATACTTGACTGCTACCTCCATAAGTTGCATGTAGGGGTTACTAATGCCAGGCGCAGACAAGATAGGTCTATACTGCAGGGAATGATGTATTAAGAAAGACAGTTCCCTTCAAGCAAGCTGCAGCTTTGCCTCCTGTATCGCGGCGGGTATTATTATTCTCCGACTCATAAAATTCATGATTTCGTCAAACTTGCTTCTCAAAGTGTTACAAGAAGTTATAGGTTCTGCACAATCAGTATTATCTTGTTACCGACATTGGTATCTTATTTCCTCTTTACTTTGTTTTTTTAATTCACCAGGAATCAAACTTTATTTTTTTTCCTTCTCAGGGTTGGCACTCTATACTGCTTTTCGCATGATTAAGTGTCAAAATCCATATAAAAAAGTAAAAACATGTAAAATAAATAAATGCCTTTTTTGCGCTGATGGCTTAAAAGGAGCATTAAAAGGAACTAATCCCAGTGCAATATGAATGTAAGATTGACCAGGTACAAAAAATTGCATGTCATTATTTAACAAAATTATGAAATTTTGTAAAAAATTTTTGTAACTATTCTGAAAGTTGGGGCTGAATGAAATTTCATCCCGTATTTAATGGATGTTATACCCCTTTTATAAACATTTTAATGTAAAATTTTTTATAAATTATGATCGACTTAAGCATTTACGCTCTCAAATTTACAAAAATTTTCTTTCAATAAAGATATCCATAATTCACAATAGAGGGATTTCGAACGGTTTTTTTACGTTAACATATGCGGTAATTCGGTCCCAGAACAAAATACTCTGCTTTATTGTGAATGCTGTTTTAGTTTAAATATTTTTTTAAGTCCCCTCGTATGTGAACTTTTGTTTGTATTAAGTTCTCTTAAGACCACCCAACTTGCATCTACATACTTTTTTGTGTGATGAGTAACAAGAAAAGCAAATGAGAAATTTAATCCCACAAACTTAACAACAAAATTTTAGTTTTTAGGCCAAATTTTTTTCTGGTTGCTTTTGATGGTGCCTTTGTTTCGTTGAATGCAGGTTTCAATATCAATGCAACATGCTCATTTTACTTGTACATATAACAACAATAAACGAAACAAGCACATGTGTGCATGCAAAATAATAAGTGTTTGTGCTTTAACTACTGCAGCCTTGTCGAATCGTGAGAGCCCTTTTCTACTACTTAAGTCTAAGTTATGCTCTTCGATTATGGTATTAAATGGTGCTCATTCACTCCATTGAAAGATTTATTAACAAAGGAGAAAAAAAGGAAAAATTTACCGTTTTGTAAAAATCTTTGTTTGGTTTGCATATGGCGTTTGTTGTTGTACCTACATTTGCGTGCGGATGTAGGGAGCTTCGTCAAGCTCTTATAGGTGAGCAAGCTCGTTCCGGTCCATAGGACCAATCGCCGAGAAAAAGTATTGGCTATTGGTTATTTAAAGGTACCAACAGCAATTGCATTTACTCCGTATGTAGCATTCCACAATTTGCAAGTTGTGGTTGCGCCCAGTAGCTTCCACCTAAGCTTATCATAAAAACGATGATCGGCTCAAAGTTCCAGGCCGTGTGGTGCTCGTTGTTATCCCGTGTCATATGGTTTGACGTTATGACAAATTGTTTGACTATTCATGTATACCCCTACGTTATGGTGTAGCTTAACAACAAGGAAGTTGCCCCTTGTTGTGTGGTCACAAACTTCAACTTAGACCATTCTGATATGCAACCACAAAACGAAAGACTTTGCTTTACACTTGTCTTCATTCCTGCAAAGGACCTTGAAGTGATCGGTTGTAATTGAACTCTTGAAAATTTAATAAAAGTCACAAAACTAGTGATAAATATAAAACATTTAATTACTGGGTATGTAGTGGTAATGCCCACATTGACATTTAAATAATTCCCCTCAACTAATGGTTAAAATAAAAACAACTACAACAAAATTGTGAAAAGTTATTGACATTTTTTATTTAAAAGAGGGAAAATCAACAGATGTTTGTTGTTACTACTGCACAAAGCCCACCCCCATCATAATTACCACAGTGCACCCGACAACGACGACGAACGACATTGGCCTAAAGTGTAAATATTTCTCAGTATTCTGCCATTTGAATACTAAGTAGCGTAGGAATAATAAAGTCGTTGGTTATTCTTGTCCTTTTAGGTTTTTTTCCTTGCATGTTTGTTTGGCTGTGTATCTTGCGATGGAGAAAATGCGTCAGAGCAAGTGTTCTGTTGTCGTCATACAATGCTCCTTGATTTCGTTTTGGTAAACAACGAATTGATGTCGATGGGCATAAAAGGGTGGTGATGCAACAAAACAAAGCCCACCAACTATTTTTCCAAGTCACACGATATTAATGACAATAAACGGCCATACAGTCATTCATTCTACTGCTTAGTCGTTGTTGTTGAGAACGACGCATAGTACCCATAAACGCCGCATCTACGTACAAGGCATATAATAATCGTAGGGCTGCCAATCTTTAAAAAATTTTCTTCATTCGAAGAGTTTTTTGTTTTTAAAATTAAATAGATAAACCGAGTGATTAAAATTAACTACCTTTGACAGCAAACTGCGACCAGATATTTATATTAGGGACCTAGAATCTGATGGGTCGTCCCATCCCAAAGGCCTCCCAACGCACAATGGGATAGACAATGCAATTTTCTGAAAACGAAAATTCAGATTAATAAATTTGTAAGAAAAAGAAACGAATATAGATTTCTTTTTAATTTATTTTTTTGAATTTTGAAAATAAAAATTTACTAAAAAACACAAAAATTAATACTGCACGAAACTTTTTACAAAAATACTGATTTCGGATAAAGAATCAGAAACTAAATCATACATAAAAAAAATTTATCCGTAGATGCAAGTAAAAAAAAGAATTCGTTTGAATAAACGAAACTTTTGCCAAGTAAACTTCTTTTCTGAAAAACGTTGGACTTTGTTTTCGATTAAAGTACGATTTTTTTGCGATAAGTTCTTGTAAGAATTTGTGACAAATATAAAGTTTTTTCACCCTGACATTACCTTTCAATCTTGATATATAGAACATGTTATTCGAGGTTTGCTCTGATTTTTTTTTTTCTTTTTTTTTTATTAAAAAAAATTAAAAAAACCTTTTTCCTGAGCCAAAACGCTTTTATAACCCAAAAAATAGTTTCTTAATATTTTGTGAGCATTTAGAGAAGAAAAGTGGATTTTAATGACTTTGACAAAACCGCAAAGAAGTAGTAAGCTTATCGTCATATTTTTTTTAATATGGAAACCATCAAATGCAACAAACCTCTGAATAGGTTTCAAAAATCTCACTCGTAAAAATTTTAAGACAATTTTTTTTAATTTTTCAGCTACAAAAAAAACATTGCCGATTTCCGACAAGCCAATTTTCCACCAAATATGACCTTGTTATAAATTTTTTTACTAGTTTCTTTCGACCACTTTACGTCAATCCGAATTTCATTAGATTGCCTCTTTCCTAACTCGGGCTAAAATTTTTCGGGGATAGTTCCATTCTTGAGTATTCTTCTGCCCATTCGTCGTGAATGGGTTAAGTCAGTTTACCCATATCCGCCCATCCGTTCAACAATTAGTCGACATCACGATAGCATTCGAACGAATAAGAATCTCCGCAAGAAATTTTTTTCTAAAAAATTGTTTGAATTTAATTTTTTTTGTTGAAACATTTTTTACTATTTTGTCCGGGGTCGAGCAAATATAAATATTTGCTCAAATTACCCGACTCCGGGTAATATTTTTTGTCTCCAACTTCATCTCCGCAGCCCTGGTTGCAACATAATTCAAACTCAAATTTTAGAAATTATAAGTAGATCTCAGTTTATTTGGATTAATTTTGATGTTATGATACAAAATTACGTTAAAAGTCTTCCATTTCCGCAACTCCCATATGGTTTTGTATTATGATCTGCTGTATACGTTATGCTATAAATAAAAAAAATTTTTGTTGTTGTTTTCGCACATTTAAATACCTCCTTTGTGATGGATATTTCTTTATCGCGTAGTATGGCCTTAGAAATTACTGTTGTGTTTTCTTGTACCTGGCAGCCCTTTGTGTGTTGCTCTAATGATTTTTTTCATTGGCCATACCATAATTTTTTACCGGAATTTTAAAAATGTACACTTTCCGAGTTTAGGAGGCCACCGTAGCGCAGAGTTTAGCATGTCCGCCTATGACGCTGAATGCCTGGGTTCGAATCCTGGCGAGACCATCAGAAAAAAATTTCAGCCGTGGTTTTCCCCTCCTAATGCTGGCAATATTTGTGCGGTACTATGCCATGTAAAACTTCTCTCCAAAGAGGTGTCGCACTGTGGCACGCCGTTCGGACTCGGCTATAAAAAGGAGGCCCCTTATCATTGAGCTTCAACTTGAATCGGACTGCACTCACTGATATGTGAGAAGTTTGCCCCTGTTCCTTAGTGGAATGTTCATGGCAAAATTTGCAATTTTACACTTTCCGTCTACACTCGTCCAAGTTGCTCAATATACTGACTGCTCTTTGCACAGTCAAAACAAAAAGAAAAAATGTTGTGTGTGAGAATGTGTCTATACCAGTGCAAGCACACAATATCAATTATTTGCAAGCCTATAGGTCTACTCGGGATTATTTTCTTCTGTACGTACAAGGGAATATTTTTGCCAACCAGACCAGTGGTTGGCAAAAATATTCCCTAAAATACGCTAAAATACTCACACTTTCTCTCTAGTAGGAGAGACACAAAAGAATAATTATTGGTCCAGTACATGAATAATCATTTGCGGCTATCGAAGCACTTTTGCAACTAAAGAGTTTTTGTTTTACAACAAAAGGAAGGTCATCGAAGATGCTAAAGGATTTACGATAAACAAAGTTAGTTACGTTCAATAATACTACTTTTATGGCTATCGTTTGATATGTTGAAGCGAAACTTTACACGATTACAATAAAAGCAAAACTTCGTAATAAAAGTATTTTGTTTGTTGTAAAAATTTCCCAAACCTTATATTTTTTGCGTGCACCTAAATCGCAAAATACAAAGCCAGTCTCGTCCAAAATTTCGAAATAAAAAAATTAGAATACGAAAATTCCCGAAACCAGAGGGACATTTTAGACCCCAAGCAGGATTTTATTTTTAATTTTTAATAAAATTTATTGGATTTGAATTTTGAGCATTATCCTGCAAAAAATTGTGAAAGTCGAAACACAAATGAAAATTTGAAAGCCCGAATATTTTTTTAAAATGCCGAGGGGACCAACTGTAGGGGCGTCGATACCACCTTGGGCCTCAACACTGTGTTTTTGATCTTGTTAACACCTCGGCTTTAAACAAAATTTTAAAGAGTCTTCTCTACCCGTTCTCTAATTGTAATTTTTTTAACTATTTTTTTTTTATTCTATCCCACTGTGCAACACCTAGATTCGAAAGCAACGCCACAAAAACATAAATGACGACCAGGAATATGTGGTTCTCAATGTTCTATGAGAGTAGAATACGATTCTAATATTCAACCTAGCGCCTGGGGTTGCCCATTTTACAAAAAAAAAACCCATGGCGATATTTAAGGCGATCCGAATGCCATTGGACTCTATGGACTATATGAGAATCAAATTTCGGGGAAAGTTTTTCATAAATACGACCACATTCTCACAATCTCATCGTAATTTTATATTGCAAAATCTTCCAAAAAATTATATTTTGGTAAAATTTTTATAGCAATATTTTTTTTTTTTTTTTCATTATATAGAAATATTTTTTTTATGGCAACCCTGCTTACTAGTAATGAACTCAATTGCGTATGCCATTGCTGTTGCTGTTCTTATTGTTGTTGGTCAATTGCTACTGGGCCGACATTGATTTTGCACAGGCATTGTCCTTTTCATATCACCACGATGATGATAGAAATGTAATGACACGCAAAGCGCTTTACCCGAAAGGTGCTGCTATTTCTCCATCACCAATTTCCCTTCGCCGTCAGCTGAGTTTAGCTATTATTGGCGTATAATTTGTGTTCTTGTGAGAAATGAAATGTCGCGTCTAGTCCCTGTGTGTTGGTGGTTTGGTCAGGAAAGCGAGCTACTACTACTGCTGCCGCCTGCCACTTTTTCTCATGTCATAACCAGTCATATATTAAACACTAAATTGAACCAGTTGCATTTGAAATGACAATTACAACGGCTACGACGACGACGACGACAATGTGACAACAACGACACCGCAATAAAAAAAGTGGTACGCCACATTATCGATTGTTTATTAATGACGTTTTTTATATGAGAAATCACTTCATAACGACAACAACGGACGGTCATGGTAGTCATTCACTTTGTGACGCACTTCAGTTGCTACAAGAGACTTGGACACTTTGAACACAACGCTTTGAAAGAAAGTCGAGCCTTGACACCTTCTAATAAGAGTTAATTGAATTTCAAAGTACATACCACAAAAAAGGGTGCAATAGTGAAGTTGTTTAATACTGAAAGTGCAAGTGATGATGAACTTGAAAAAAGTCTTAAGGCTTAAAGAGTCATAATGTAAATTAAAGAGAACAAGAATGGTTAAAAAAATGTTTTAAATTTATTAAAAAAAAAAAACGTTATAGATCTGAAGGATTTTCTTAAATAATAAAGACTTCAATGAAAATTTTTAACAAGGTCTTAAATTTAAAATTTTTATAAATTAAGATTAAACGAAAAAGACAAGTAAAAGCGTGCTAAGTTCGGCCGGGCCGAATTTTATATACCTTCCATCATGGATCAAGTTCAAGTTTTTTAAATGACTTTTTCAAATTCATATGAGCTATATCAAGTTATTGACCGATATTGCCATGGCTGTTAGGAGTCATGGAAAAACATCACCTCCAAAATTTCAGTCAAATCGAATAATGATTGCGCCCTCTAGAGGCTTAAAAAAATCAAACTGGGAGATCGGTTTATATAGCAGTTATAACAGGTTATATACTGATTTAAATCATATATAGCAAAATTGTTGGAAGTCAAAATAAAACACTTCATGTAAAATTTCGGCCAAATCGGATAAGAATTGCGCCCTCTAGAAGCTCAAGAAGTCAACACCCAAGATCGGTTTATAAGACTGCTATATCAGGTTATCAACCTACTTAACACAGTTATTGGAAGTCATATTAAAACGACATATGCAAAATTTCAACCATATTGGATAAGAAATACGCCCTCTGGAAGCCCAGAAAGTCTAATCGGGAGATCGGTTTATATGGCGGTTATATCAGTTATGGACTGATTTGGACCATACTTGGCACAGATATTGGAAGTTATACCAAAACACTTCGAGACCCAAGGTCGGCTATATCAGGTTATCAACCGATTTAGGATATTGGACACAAAACACCGCGTGCAAAATTTCAGCCAAATATGATAGAAATTGCGTCCTCTAGAAGCTCAAGGAATCAAGACCCAAGATCAGTTTATATAGCAGCTATATCGAAACATTTACCGATTTGGCCCATTTACAATCCTTATTCCTTTTAGTTGTGTCCTATATTCTATAATTATAAAATTTTTTAAAAGTCAATTAAAAACGATTGAGTCAATTAATTTTTTAATTGAAAATGACAAAAATTTCAATTACAATCGCATTTTAAAAAGGTTCAGGTTCAATTAAAACAAGTAAAAAGGAAAGGCGTTAAGTTCGTCCGGGCCGAACTTTGGATACCCACCACCTCGGGTATATATGTAAACCACCTTTCATCAAAATCCGGTGAAAATTGCATACCTTATGTCCCATAGCAGTTATATCGAAATATGATCCGATTTGGACCAAATACTAATAAGTACAAGTCATTGTTCAATTGTGTATAACAAAATATTGGTCTTTCAAGTAGCTGTATCTGAAAATAAACCGATTTGAACCATGTAATACACGGATGTCGAAATGCTTAGCATAAGTCACTGTGTAAAATTTCAGTGAAATCGGATTATAAATGCGACTTTTATGGGACCAAGACTATAAATCGAGATATCGGTCTATATGGCAGATCTGGACCGATCTGGACCAAATTTAAAAAGAATGTCGAAGGGCCTAATATAACTCACCGTCCCAAATTTCGGCGTCATCGGACAATAAACGCGCCTTTTATTGCCCCAAAACCTTAGATCGACAGATCGGGCTATATGGCACCTATATCAAAATCTGAACCTATCTGTGCCATATTGCAGAAGTATGTCGAGGGGCTTAATTTAACCCACTGTCCCCAATTTTGGCCACATTGGACAATAAATGCGCCTTTTAAGGGCCCAAAACCTTTAATCGAGAGATTGGTCTATATGGCAGCTTTATCCAAATCTGGACCGATCTGAGCCAAATTGACGAAGGATGTCGAAGGGCCTAACATAACTTACTGTCCCAAATTTCAGCAAAGTCGGATAATAAATGTGGCTTTTATGGCTCTAAGACCCTAAATCGGTGGATCGGTCTATATGGCAGCTTTATCCAAATCTGGACCGATCTCGGCCAAATTGACGAAGGATGTCGAAGGGCCTAACATAACTCACTGTCCCAAATTCCAGCAAAATCGGATAATAAATGTGGCTTTTATGGGCCTAAGACTCTAAATCGGTGGATCGGTCTATATATGGCAAGATATAGTCCGATATAGCCCATCTTCGAACTTAACCTGCTTATGGACAAAAAAGAATCTGTGCAAAGTTTCAGCTCAATATCTCTATTTTTGAAGACTGTAGCGTGATTTCAACAGACAGACGGACAGACGGACGGACATGTCTAGATCGTCTTAGATTTTTTTGCTGATCAAGAATATATATACTTCATAGGGTCGGAAATGGATATTTCGATGTGTTGCAAACGGAATGACAAAATGAATATACCCCCATCCTTCGGTGGTGGGTATAAAAATGATTGAATCAATTATTTTTTTTAATTGAAAATGACAAAAATTTCAATCACAAAAGCATTTAAAAAAATTCAGGTTTAATTAAAAAAATTATTGAATCAATTAATTTTTAATTAAAAATCTGCTAAATTTCAATCGCGATCGTCATTGAAAAAAAATCATTCAAATAATTTTTTAATTGAAAACATTTTTTTTTTTTTCATTAAAGTTTTTAAATAAAATAATTTTCGTGAAATTTTTTGTGCATAGTTGATCTTCATCAAAGTTAGTTGAAATTTGGCAAGAAGGGCCATTAGGAGGCTTGAGTGTACACATTCGAACTTTATGGAACGTATGGCCTACCGTATGGCAGGGTGTCCTCGAACTAAAAATTCCCAATTTAACAAGATTGATTTCTCTGACATGATGAAGCGAATTCAAACTTAAATTTGGAACTTTTGTGTATTCAGAGACCTACAATAAAATTGTATCGCCAATAATTTTGTAAAAGATCCCTTCAGAAGATCAGTCAACACGTGAGCTAAGAAAATTATACTGTGTTTGGCATATACTGTGCCAATTGTGGGCTAGGTATAGATGAATGTAAAAAAATCTCTATATATCAAATGTGAGCACCTTTTATATAAAACTGACTAAATGAATGAGTCCATTCGTCCATTTTGGATAAATTCAAGCTTCAATTATTACCCTTTATAACTATTTTACCCACATACATACCTATGTTACACACATATAAATAATATTTGGGTTTGTTTTTCTTTTCAGAATCCAATAAACAGCAACTGCGCAACTGCTCTTGTTGCTCGATTCCATACCTTAACAAGTTTCTCTCGATTTTCTTTGTTGGTTTTGTGGAATTAAAAATATTTCGTTTTGGGCGGCAAATTGTCTTTACCAAACGTAAAACTGGGAAAAATTATGAACTTGTGTTCATCGGTGGGTGCTACAGCATCATCGACATCGTTAGAATCGGACGATCTACAGCAAGAGATAACAACAGCCTGCGGCGGCGGCGGAGGTGGTGGCGGTGGTAGCACATCCAACTCATCAGCCGGCGGCGGAGGTGGCGGAGCGGTAACCACCCTTACCACCCATTGTTTTGGTAATTTATCAGCACCCACATTACATTCAGCAGCATCATCGTCGTCATCATCGACACATCATCACCATCATCATCAGGGGAACAGTAGTTCGAACAACAACGAAATGCCACCAGAAACCAGACCCAAAATGGTGACTGTTAAGCACCCAGAATCGAATAAGCCCAAGCCGACAATGAAAAAGCCCAAGCCCATACAAGCAGATCAAGATGTTCTCAAAGCACTGCAGAGATGTAGAGATGAAGGTGGGATGCTACAAAGAAAATGTTTCATAACAATTTTTTTTATCAACTTTCCTTTACTATTTCAGGTATCAAACGCTTGGATTTAAGCAAATCTTCTATTACCGTCATACCGCCCAGTGTCAAGGACTGTGTACACTTAACGGAATTGTATTTGTATAGTAATAAAATTGGTCAATTGCCCCAGGAGATAGGTCATTTGGTGAATTTGAAAACCTTGGCCCTAAATGAGAACTCACTGACTTCGCTGCCCGATACGTTGCAGCATTGCAAACAACTGAAGGTGCTGGACTTGAGACATAACAAACTCGCCGAAATACCAGCAGTGATATACAAACTACGCTCCCTTACCACACTGTATTTGCGATTCAATCGCATTACAACAGTGGCCAATGATCTGCGTAACTTGACCAATCTGACTATGTTGAGTTTGAGAGAGAATAAAATACGCGTGCTGGGCGATTGCATAGGAGCTTTGGTCAATCTGACCACCTTAGATGTTAGTCATAATCATTTGGAACACTTGCCCGAGGACATCGGCAATTGTGTCAACTTAAGTGCTTTGGATTTACAACATAACGAGCTGCTGGACATTCCCGAGACCATAGGCAATCTTAAGAATCTGGTGCGTCTGGGTTTGCGCTACAATCGCCTGAGTTCCATACCGAACGCCTTGAAGAACTGCAAGTGTATGGATGAGTTCAATGTGGAGGGAAACAGCATTACACAACTGCCTGATGGTCTGCTGGCTTCGCTGAGTGCTCTGACCACTATCACTTTGTCACGCAATGCCTTCAGCAGTTATCCCACTGGAGGTCCTGCCCAGTTCACCAACGTCTATAGTATTAACTTGGAGCACAATCGCATCGATAAAATACCCTATGGCATATTCTCGCGGGCCAAGGGTCTCACCAAACTGAACATGAAGGAGAATGTACTGACAGCCCTGCCCTTGGATGTGGGCACTTGGATCAATATGGTCGAACTGAATTTGGCCACCAATGCTTTGCAAAAGCTGCCCGATGACATTATGAATTTGCAAAATCTCGAAATACTGATACTGTCCAATAATATGCTCAAAAAGATACCCAATACCATAGGGCAATTGCGTAAATTACGCATTCTAGATCTGGAGGAGAATCGCATTGAAGTGTTGCCAAATGAAATAGGACTGCTGCATGAATTGCAAAAGCTCATACTGCAGACAAATCAAATGTCCATGTTGCCGCGCAGCATAGGCCATCTGACAAATTTGACCCATTTGTCGGTGAGCGAGAACAATCTACAATTTCTACCCGAGGAGATTGGCTCCCTGGAGAACTTGGAAAATCTCTACATCAATCAAAATCCCTGTCTGGAGAAGTTGCCCTATGAGTTGGCTTTGTGTACAAATTTGAAATATCTCAACATTGACAAGTGTCCCCTGAGCACCATACCGCCCGAGATACAGGGTGGTGGCCCATCGCTGGTATTACAATGGCTAAAAATGCATTCTCCCTATAGGCAGATGTGAGTGGACGGTGAGTTACGTACATATTACGTAGGCAATCCCTATTATTATCACCACCATCACCATCATCATGAACAAGGAATAGCACACCAGCAACAGGAACAGGAGAACTAACAGAGAACAAGAACAAAATGTGTAATAACATGAAAACTAAAAGCCAGAACGAGAAAAATCTCTAATCATATCGAATAGGAAAGCCAAAAAATTTCCTTGATTGTCGAAAAAAGCCAACAAACAAACAGACAGACAGCCAACATGTAGATTTCTTTCCTTCTTGCTTGTTTTGTGGATTTTAAGATGACTATTCCATTTGTGACGATCAAACTAATAATCAAGAAAGTTAAATCAAAACAAAAACCAACAACCAGAAAAAAACTACTAAATCCACATTGAACTCCCTGCTTGGGGAGATTAGAGATCGTGTAAAAAGTATATATAAATACATTGTACTTTAAAGCTTTAATTTATACAAAAAAGAGAAAAAAACAAAAAGCCAAATCCAGCTTCATCATTTACTACCCACATACCACAGAGAAACACTACCAAGCTGATCACAAGCCAATAATTGGGAAAGCTTACTCTTAATTTCTTTCCCAACAACACATCGATAGCAGAAAACCCAACAATCACATCACAAAAGAGGACAGCAAAATTCAAATGAACTTCAAAGTCGTTGTATTCAAGGTAAGATGCAACATATTTTATTTTAACCGTCATACGAAACTTGGTCAAACTTCTCTTTAAGGACACTTAGTTAACTTCTCTCATCTCTCATCTAATTAATATTAATGGGCCAAGGTCCAGTAATAATGGGTCCTTTTAGGTAATCGCCAATACCCGGGCCATACCCCGGTACTGTATGTACAACAACGGAAGTATAACATTTGTTCCCGCCTTACGAGGTCTGAATCTTAATTACGAGGGCGATTCGGAAACTTCTTAGCCTATTAATGAAAGAGAATAGTTAGTTTCTCAAAAATATTTTTATTCCCTTCACCATAGGATGGGGGTATACTAATTTCGTCATTCTGTTTGTAACACCTCGAAATAGGCGTCTAAGACCCTATAAAGTATATATATTCTTGATCGTCATGATATTTTAAGTCGATCTAGCCATGTCCGTCCATCTGTCTGTCGAAAGCTCGCTAACTTTCGAAGGAGTAAAGCTAGGCGCTTGAAATTTTGCACAAATACATTTTATTAGTGAAGATCGGTTGGGATTTTAAATGGACCGAATCAGTCCATGCCCTATAAACCGGTCTTGAGTCTTGACTCCTTGAGCCTCTAGAGGGCGCAATTCTCATCCGATTTGACTGAAATTTTGGACGTAGTGTTTTGGTATAACTTCCAACAACTGTGCTAATCGGTTCATAATCTGGTATAGCTGCCATTGGATCTTGACTTCTTGAGCCAATAGATGGCTCACTTCTCATCCGATTTGGCTGAAATTTTGCATGAGGTGTTTTGTTATGACTTCTAGTAACAGTGCCTAGTATGGAGCAAATCGGTACATAACCTGATATAGCTGCCATATAAACCGATCTGGGATCTTGACTTCTTGAGCCTCTAGAGGGCCCAATTCTGTACAACGGCTTCTTTCATGACCTTCAACACACGTGTCTAATATAGTCTGAATCGATCAATAGCTTGATACAGCTCCCACATAAACCGAAAAGAACTCGACAAATGCGATCCATGGTGGAGTGTATGTAAGACTCAGCCCGTCCGAACTTAGCACGCTTCTAGTTGTAATTTTTCAATATAATCTCCTGAAATTTCAATACACTTAGTCCAACGCTTATCTAGCAATTCTATCCCTTGATTAATATTAGTTATCCTCAAGGTCTTCAAATAGTGATTTGCAACTGTAAGTGCATCTTCATCCAGCTTAAGTCCATTGTTTCAAGTCTCTAGAGTATATGAAACGACGCTTAAAATCCATTTTATTTCGCTCAAAACGACCTAAACAAGCTTGAGAAATGTTCATTCTCATGCGTTTTTGGGTCGACTCTTAACAAATGTGCCACCCATCTTGCAGAAAGCTTGTTCATCTATAGTTCTTCATGCAAAATTAAATGGACTCGATAATTTGAGATGCCAATGATATTAGCTATTTCACGCACTATTATTCGTCGATCATTTGACACCATATCACGCACTTTGGCTACAATTTCTGTTGTTGTTGTTGCTGTTTTTGGACGTCCACCACGTGGTTCATCTTCAATGCTTGTACGGCCACGTTTAAATTCAGCAACCCAATTTTTCACTGTTGCATATGAAGGAGCACTTTCACCTAACACATTCACCATATCATTATGAATTTCTTGCCCCGATAAACCATTTTTAATGTAAATATTTATTGACATCACGCATTTCTAATTTTTCCATTGTAAAAAATCGCGGATGCTTCTTTTGTGAACACCTGTTTCTATATGCAGGAGTTGCCAGATCGAAACGAAATTTAACATGTGTTCATAGCAGAGATGGAAGTTTCCAAAACACTTAACTTTTTTCTGTTTATACCGCGCTTTTTGTGCTAGGCAAAGAAGTTTCCGAACCGCCCTCGTAAGTACGCACATACTGCGCATAACAATTTCCATCAGCTTTAAGATTAACTCCACACAACAGAATCAGCCGCATCACCCAAGGCCCATGCAATGATATCAGCTAAGACCCGTGCGAGACAACGATAACATCTGTGTAATGAGTGAACCCGGTGTTACCACATGATGAAAGGCAAAAATTAATCAGGTCTCGCAATGTCTGAAACTGTTCTGGCACGCGACATCCTCACCTCTATCACTAAGTCAAGCACAACAACCACCAAGTGACGTCCATGGTTCTATCTGCTCCATTGCGGTCAAATGTAATAGCTGCAATGGCTGGTGTCACATCAGCAAGAGGAATAACAACTCAAACAGCATCGTCCATATGATGGGGATGATCCAATCAGATCAGAGGAAAAAAAAGAGCTGAAAGCCATCATTGTCAGATGATGTCCGTCCACTACGCAACCTTTTCAACCTTGCTTACAGTGTGGGAGTTTTCCCAGCGCATTGGAAGATTGCGAACGTTTAGCCCATCCCAAAAAAAGGTAGGGCGAAAAACACTGCGAATTACCGGCCAATTGCGATATGCTCCGCGCTCTCCAAGGTTATGGTTAACCATCATCTTGTGAGATACTTAGAGTCCAAAAGCCTTCTTAGCGATAAACAGTATGGGTTCCGCAGAAATCGCTCTACGGGAGATCTAATGGCATTTATGTCGGAACGTTGGAGTAGCTCTATCCACCAGTTTGGTGAGAGTAAGGTCGTGGCTCTGGATATCTCCAAGGCATTTGATAGGGTCTGGTACGGTGCAGTGTTATAAAAGCTTGTCGCTTTTGGAGCCGGTAATAACTTCGTTTGATTTATATCGAACTTTCTCAGAGATTGCACTATACGAGTTCTTGTAGATGGGTTCTTATCCGATGAGTATACATTGACCGCAGGTGTGCCACAAGGCTCTGTCCTTACCCCTTCTCTTTTTCTTATATTCATTGACGGTCTATTGGGTCAGACTTCGAATCCAGTCTACTCATTTGACGATGACAGTAGTCTGTGTCATTCATATTCATTCAACCATAGGCCCAGTCCTCAAGAAATTGTGGTCAGGAGGCGTATTATGGATGAGACGCTCTCCCAGGATTTGTTGGCCATTTCCGAGTGGGGAAGAATGAACAGAGTAGAGTTTAACGCAAAGAAGACGCTCTTTCTTATCTCACAAGCGATTCACTGACCCACTACAATTGTCGATATCTATCGACGGTATAGATATTGAGCAGTCAGATGCTCTTGATGTTCTGGGAATGAAGATACAATGTAATGTCCGTTGGTCAAAACACGTATTCGAAGTGTCGAAAAAAGCATTAAAGAGTTTGGACTTTCTTAAGCGGTGATCTTTCCAATACTATTACTACCTACATCAGGCGGAGGATGAAATATAAGTCATATTTATGGGCAGGAGCTCCAAAATCATCCTTGGAACTACTTGACCGGGTTCAACGGAGAGCTATAATGTTGATTGGAGACAGTAGAGTATCCAACTCTATAGCTTCTTTGAACATTGTCGGAATGTGGATAGCGTTGTACTGCTCTATCGTTACTTTCAAGGCATGTGTTCCAGGGATATTCATCTTCTTAACCCTGACGTTAGGATGTTCACCAGGAATACAAGAATTGCCAGGAACTCATAGCCGTTTGTAATTGATGGGCCAGTCGACCAAACCATTCGTATGTGGAATCGACTTCCGGCTAATTTCTTTCCCAACCACATTGACGTTCAGAAATTTACGACGAATATCAATAAACACTACTCCCTCTTTTCCCCCCTCCAATCCTTAAATTTCCTAATTGCCAACACAACCTTCTTTCTTTCTTTAATTGGCTATGGCAGAACATTTGTTCCATTAGTCGAACGTAAAGTAGCGTTCCATGCGCCTCCATCTTCTGCGCTCACTCCAAAATCTCTGACACCAAATTTCGAGGTGTCTCCCACCACTTGATCTTTCCATTGGGCTTTTGGTCTTCCCGGTTTGTGTGTACCACCGTGTTTGCCTTCAAAAGGCTTCTTCGCTGGACCTTCTTCAGACACTCTGACAACATGACCTAGTCAACCGTTGTATTTTGATGCGTGTAACTATGCTATCGTCGTTATACAGATCGATCCATTTACTGCCAGACCCATTTTCACTGACTCTCTTTCGATTCTTTCAAAGGCAGTAGTTACTACTTCCGGTGATCGACCTATGATGTCGATGTCGTCGGCATAGGCGAGTAGCATGTGTTCTCTTGTTATTAGCGTGGCATATCTTTTCACATCTGCGTCTCGTATAATCTTCTCCAACAGGATATTAAAGAGATCACACGAAAGGCTGTCACATTGTCTGAAAGCTCGTTTGGTATTAAATGGTTCGGAGAGATTCTTTCCTATTCTTACTGAGAAACGCGTATCAGCAAGTGTCATCCTGCAGAGTCTTATTAATTTTGCAGGGATACCAAACTCAGACATGGCTTGAAATACCTTTGAACGTAAAGGGGTATGAAAGCCGCTTTGTAGTCAACAATGAGATGGTAGGTGTTGATTTGTCCTTCTTGGGTCTTTTCCAGGATGGATTTACCAGGTCTAATCTGATAGGGCCCAATTATCTCATTGACTTTAGGCTTTAATTATTCACACAGTACCCTCGAGAGTATCTTGTATGCGATGGGGAGGTTCCAATCATCGGGTATGCGTTCTTCTAGCCAGATAAGCTGATGCATACGCCTTATCAGCGTGTCGCCTCTGGTCTT